>NC_135783.1:9591446-9716446 GCF_051106095.1 Pogona vitticeps
GTGTTGAGAATCTCAAGTTGCATGTCTTCATCCTTGGTTATAGCTCTGAAGATTTTAGATTAAGCATCCTTCAGTCTTGAGAGACTATGGTAACATGCTCTGTACGGAGGACTTGCAACAGCATCTAGTTTGGCTGAGGAGGTCGATTCAAGAGTGACAATCCCTTCCACACTGAAGACAAATACAGTCTGTCCCCTGTCCAGCTCCCTGATTTTGCTGGTTTGGGGACTGCCTCTTTGCCTCGGCCTGCTGGACAAGGGTCTCTTCAAATTGGGACAGGCTGTGATGCACCACCTGCCTCCAAGCTGAACGCTCAGATATGGCTCTGAAGATACAGTTTTGTTTTTATTGATTATATGTAAGCAAACACACAGTCAGTGGGAGGAGGCCAGGCATACACTAGCTAAAATGTGTAAAAAGAAATCCTTCTGTAAACAAACTTGTCCCATTTTCAACATAGAGGGCAAAAAAAAAACCAACACTGAAAAGTCTTGCAATATGTAATATTTATATATGTAATAAAAAGTGGAACATAATACCAGAGGGACTTGAAGAAATGGAAAAACAACTGAGATTAGGGGATTGTTACCTCTCTAATGGTTATACCAAATGACTGGTCGTTTTGACCAGATAGGCGGGGTATAAATAGAATAGAATAAATAAATAAAAATAAAATATACCCCATTTCTGCCTTTTTATTTATAAATTTTATTGATTGTTTGAATTTATTTATAAAATCTCTTACCCCACCTTTCTCCTTAAAAAGGCCCGAGATGTCTTTCCTCAAAGAGATTCCAAGATCTTTACCAGCAGGCTCATTCATTTTATTTATTTATTTATGAGTTTTATTTTTTATTTTTTGGAAATTTTGCAGCTTATATGGATATTTACATAGATACTGAAAACAACAGAACTAAAAGACAAATGAAATAATGTTTGCTGTTCATTTTCCATGGCTGTACAGGTATCTGTATATATCTGTATGGAATATCTGGATTGTAAATTAGATTTGCTACGCCATCATTACCTGTGTAATACTTTTACGTTCTATGGGGCTATTTGCTTGCTACTGATAAATCTTGCATGCACAATTTCACAAAATAAAAATCTTCTTCTGTGCATTCATATAACAGACAACACGAACAATTACAATAACAACAAAATGCTACAATTTTGCACCTACGTCCTTGGCAACAGCACCAGAACAGAGTTGCTTGCAGAATTTGCGAAGCTCGAGCATCCCTTTGATGTCAAAGTCAGACAAAAATCCAAAATATCTTCCTTAGATGACTCTAACACAAACCCTAAAATAATATATCAATACAATTTTATGCAATTCATGAATTCGCTAGGTGGACTCACCCCTCCAACACAAACATATAAAAATTGTACCTTAACCAAGTTGTCAAGGGTCTTAGTTGTCCAACTGGCAACAGCAGCTCTGGACTCCCTCTCTTTCTGAGATTCAAACCTCTTATTCACAGCCCTTCTCTTAGTCCCACTCCTTTGGGCTGAAGGAATATTTAATAGCAGTTACACCCGCAGGAAATATCACTTCAGAGTAATAAATTCATAACATAATAATGCAAAATAGTTCAAAGACAAAGGAAGATAGCGAGAGGCACGGATCCCCCAAAACAAAAAGAGCAGATGATGATGGTGGTGGTGGTGATGATGATGATGATGATGATGATGATGATGATGATGATGATGATGATGATGATGATGATGATAAGAAGTCATCAAGTCAATTATGGTGACTTTTTCCCCCCAGGGTTTTCCAGATAGTGAATAGTCAGAAGTGATTCACCATTCTTCCCTTCTTAGGGTGTCCCGAGACTGCAGCTTGCCCAAGGCCACACAGGTTGGCTTCTCTCAATGGAGATAACCACTGAGCTATCCAGCCAGCTGTAAACAGAATAAACCTTACTATTAACCAGAGATAAGGCGATCCCTCTCAGGAAGTGACTGTAATATTTTGAGAAACCATCAGAGAGCAGAAAATTCCCAGTTATTTTGTTTGTTTGTTTTCTATTTTGGCCACTGTGCAGGAGAGAGGCTGATGCTTGATTTTTTTTTTCACTTCTGTATGGAGGGCTCCCTCTAACAATGAATACCCACAAGGAGATGATTGTCTTATCCTCTCTTCCCTGAGATCTCCTTTTGGATCCTGCGTAAAGCACCAGGCGATCAAGCCTCTCCGGGAAGGAGATACGTGAAGCTTCTAATTGAAATTAATTACATGTTCTTTACATTTTGCATTCTCCCCTCTCTCCTTAAAAGCCAGACAGGTGGGAACGCGCCTGGCTCTTAAGTTACAGAGTTTAAGTTCAGAGCCCCGTAAATTCCCGCCCCCCCTTTCCAATCTTTCATTCCCCCCCTCGCCTTCCCCCAAAGTCAAGCTTTGTCCTCCAGAACATTCCTTCACGACCTTTCCTGGCTTCAAATCAGACGGGAGGCCCTCCCCCTCCTCAGGTCATCCTGGCTGGCTGCCCATCCACACATTTATGTCTGCCTTTTGAGTGTTTTCAGAAGCCCATTAAATTGTGCCTTGGCAGGCCAGACATATTCAACTCGCCCTAAGACCTGACGGGAGAAGGTTATCAAATTCCCTCGTTCTTGCCAGATGTAAGACTAAGAGAGAGAGAGAGAGAGAGACTCAAGTCCTCTGGTGTAGCTACAATGAGCCAGGAGAAAGACAAAGCACAGGATAAGTCGGCAAGACTTTCAGTCTTGGTTTTGGATATGCCCACTGGGCAGTATTGTCCATCTAGCTTTTAGTGGGGCCCAGCGATTCCAGGGCTTGTCTTTCTCAACGGAACAGTCCAAATACATAGGGTGACTGGGTCATTTCTTAATAGGATTGTGGAACAAGGTGGGTCAAAATGTGTGTGCCTGGAATGCTGGGTGTGGCTTTAATTCTCCATCCTGCGATAGTTTTCTTGGGAAGGATGATTTTGCCTAGATGGTGCACCAAAGCAGAGGGCAGCCTGTGCTTCAATGGGATGAATGTGGAATTTTTCAGAGTCTTGTGGCTGCAGAAGTGGGGGGGGGGGGCGGAGGATGATAGTCTACAAACCTATGTGCATCTTTGGGAAATATACTGCCTTGAACATACTGAAGATCCCAACATACTTGCCATCACGGTGGGCATACTGGGGCACATTGGATAGCGCGACAGCGCTTGAACTGCTGAGGCTAAGCCGGCTGGACTGTTTGAGAACCCGGTGATGAGAACTGGGTTCTCAGAAGCGGTGCTGCCTCTCTCGGTGAAGGGAGCCAGGGGGAAAGAGACAAAAGAATATAATGGTAGACTAAAGCTCTTAACTGGGACCAAAGACTCACAACTGTATGTACCATTGTTGCTGTTTGCTCTGTCCAAGTTGCAATGAACCCTGTTATGTTTTACCCTTCATCTCCTGATTTTATGGAACAGAGAAGGGAAGAGGGACACCCCACCAAATCCAATGGGACTAGTAGGGCTCACAAGAACTGATCCCTTAGTAAAAGGGATATGGATTTCCTGCAATTAAAACCTTTTCCCTCAAGGTCACACAGTTCCTTCAAAGCTCCATGCCTGAGTAATCAGACTTTCAAATGAAGCCAATGTTTGCCCTCTATGACCAATGAAAAAACAAAAGCAAGCTCATTTCCCATGTGCAGAATGAAGCAAGAATGTTCTATGACAAACATTTACATCCTCAAGTAGCTCTGGTTCTAATAGTAGGCGTCCTTCAGTCTCGAGAGACGGTGGTAACGTGCTCTGAATAGAGGACTTGGGACAGTGTCTAATGTGGCTGAGAAGGTCAATATGAGAGTGACAATCCCTTCCACACTGAAGACAAACACAATCTGTCCCCTGTCCAGCTCCCTAATTTTGCTGGTTTCTGGACTGCCTCTTTGCCTCGGCCTGCTGGACAAGGGTCTCTTCCAATTGGGAGAGGCTGTGACGCAACGCCTGCCTCCAGGCTGAACACTCATATGTCAAGTTTTCTCATCTGTTGAGGTCCATTCCTAAGGCCTTCAGATCCCGCTTGCAGATATACTTGTATCGCAGACTATATGATCTCATCTGAGCCTCAATCACCAGATGTCCTGCTCACCAGAGTGGATCTGAGCAACCTAGATAAAGTTTGGAAGGAGTCTCCTTTTCTCTGAGAAGTCCACAGGTGAAGGGAAGAAGAAGCCCACTCTGACTGCTTTTATTTGTCAGCTGATGAGTTGATCGTCCTGACCCATGAAGGCTACCAATGCCAGTCCAATGGCTTTTGGTTAACTTGGTTTGTTTCCAGGCTGTCCACGCTCAGATCAACATTGTTTTCGGGCTTCCCCATTTATCTTATTTTGTGCATCGCTTAATCTGGTCTTATCTATGCTCTGAGAAAGGCATGCAGGTGAGTTTCCTGCTGGCAAATGCAAATGTGAAGGGGAAAACATGCTTTCATTTCTCTAGTGGCGTGGAAACCCTGACTGAACTTGCAACAAGCATATCGGGCATAACTGCAGTCTTTAGAAGGCTGTTATTAATGCGCCCAACCTTGCAGTCAGACTGGAGGAGAGCACCATTCCTCCATGCTGATGGTTTGGATCTCCTGTCTGGTTCGGCTGTTGTTTACATTTAAATAATGCCATGCTTGCACGTTGAGATGGCAGGCAGCCGCAAACGAATGGAAGGGAGTGAAAAAAAAGGAGAGTTTCCTTAGGGGGGGGGAAACACATGAAATCCCTGATATTCGTAGAATTCTGCTTCTCGGTGTTCTTACAATTTGCTTGAGTCGGGCTCGTATTTAAAAAAAGAAGGGAGAGAGAGAGAGAGAGAGGAGAGAGAGAGACTCATTTCTGCTGTCATTATGGAAATAAAAGGGCCGAGCCTTCAGTTCGTTGCTGACTCTGCTGAGGAAACATACGGCTTTCTAACCTCCAGTACAATGTACCCATAAGGTAGCAAGCATCAAAGCATATTAAAAGATATTAACTGCATATTTGCTTATGAACAAGATAAAAAGCAGTAGGGGCCCCCAGGTTCTCAAGCTGTGAGTGGAACAGCTTCACAATTTGCCTGCAAAACCGCATTTTGATCTTAATGAATATAAAATGGCTACCATTAAAAGTAAAACAGATTATTCCCGGCCTTTCAGGGCCCATAGCTCTTTGACGGTCATGGAGGGCCACTATGATCTTTCATTAAAATCTCACAGCAGGCGTCTCTGGCTGGGAAATCAAGCCCGAGCTGTCGAGGCGATTGGCTACATTTAAAAGTAATTTCCCCCGAAAATCTACACAGATTTTCAATTTGGTAATGAAAGCCGTAAGAGAGAATGCAGCAGGCAGCTTTTCCGTCGTCGCTACTAATCCCGGGCTCCCATTCATTAGGCCCCCGTAACTATCTGGCTGATGGCAGCCTGCTATTTGAGCTCAGTTGTAATCTCCATTTGTTAATGAGTAGCATGTGTTAATTGTTGTCGGCATTCCCGCCACACATCCTTTCTATAACAACATATTTTACCTGCTGAAAAGTGACAGCCAAGGTGGGCTGTCAGCATGCCGTCTTTCAAGGGAAGGGGGGAAGGGATGGGAGGCCAAAGGATTGACAAGATGGAAAGAGGAAGGAAAATAAAGGCTGCGCACTACGATGCAGCCAAGTTGCGACTGTGCAGATCTGATCTTACCCTTCAGATTGTCATGGTGGTGGAAAATATTTATCTGAATCAAACGTGAATGATCATTTCTGTTCACCTCAGTTTTGTGGCTTTGGGAACATCACAAGGTTTGCTTTACTGAGGTTGACCAAAAGTCTACCTAACCCAATATTGTCTACTTTGGCTCGCCAAGGTTTCAGACATGATTCTCTCCTAGCCTGGGTTTGTAAGGGACGTGGTGGCGCTGCAGGCTAAACCGCAGAAGCCTTTGTGTGCTGCAGGGTCAGAAGACCAGCAGTCGTAAGATCGAATCCACGCGACGGAGTGAGTGTCCATCGCTTGTCCCAGCTACCGCCAACCTAGCGGTTCGAAAGCATGTAAATGCAAGTAGATAAATAGGGACCACCTCAGTGGGAAGGTAACAGCATTCCGTGTCTAAGTCACACTGGCCATGTGACCACGGAAAGATTGTCTTCGGACAAATGCCGGTTCTACGGGTTGGAAACGGGGATGAGCACCGCCCCCTAGAGTTGAACACGACTGGACAAAAATTGTCAAGGGGAACCTTTACATTTACCTGGGTTTGTAACATTGGTACTTCCTGGTGGTTTCCCATCCGTTGACTAACCACACTTGATCTTGCTTATCTGCCAAAGATGGGCATGTTTGGGAGAGAATGATGATCAATGTTAGGAACTTTCTGGATTTTTAGATCAGGTCTTTAGACTGGATATCTCCTCAACCCTGTACAAGACGTTTTTAATGCCAGGTTTGTTCTTCACCCCTGAAGCTATGGCACCTTTCATTATTGTGTAGTACAGGCCAGAAGGCTCACTCATGATTGCTATGGGTTGATCACAGACCTCAATTCAGAGCAGTTGTTCCATCAGCCTTCCTGTTACTTGCCCAGGTTCTTCATTGGCAGTGCATCCTTGTTTGATTCTAAGTGGTCAGTCCAGGGCCTTTTCTGTGGTGGTGCTGCCTAATTGTGTTGAGGAACATTCCTGTGGCATATATTTGTGACCATCTCAATTTTTTGAAAGCTATTTTCATTTTTTAACTCCCCATCCAGCAGGCCTTCATTCTTTCTACCATTCTAATGTAGCCTGAATGGAAGTGAGAGCTGGACCATGAAGAAGGCTGACCACTGAAGAATTGATGCTTTTGAACTATGGTGCTGGGGGAGACTCTTGAGAGTCCCCTCGACTGCAAGGGAGAACGAACCTATCAATTCTGGAGGAAATCAACCCTGAGTGTTCACTGGAAGGACAGATCCTGAAGCTGAGGCTCCAATACTTTGTCTATCTCATGAGGAGAGAAGACTCCCTGGAAAAGCCCCTGATGTTCGGAAAGTGTGAAGGTAGGAGGAGAAGGGGACGACAGAGGATGAGATGGCTGGACAGTGTCATCGAAGCTGCCAACATGAATTTGACCCAACTCCGGGAGGCAGTGGAAGACAGTAGGGCCTGGCATGCTCTGGTCCATGGGGTCACGAAGAGTCGGACACGACTTAAGGACTAAACAAAAACAAGAAAATGTAGTCTGATTATTTCATGTGTGGGGGTTTTCATTCTATGACTGCATTTTCTGTAAACAGCAATGACAAAAAGAAGGTTCTGATGCTACATGAGCTCAGGGAACAGCTAAGATGAATTTCACAAGATCGCAACGCAAAACGAGACTAGCCGTTCTGAGGAAAAGGGGAGGTGTAATTCTACACGGTGGAAAAGCAGGCTGTTTTTTTGCCACATACCCCTAAAGAAAAGAAAACTCTAAAGGGACCCCTGAAAATCCAAAATGGGCTGGGCAAAGGAATGTTAGATCTTCATCTCAGTCAAACTTTTGCTGGGAGGTGAGAGTCATGCTGCCCTCAGGTGGCTCTGCAAAAGAAAGATTAACAAAATAATGCGTTCATTTCTTCCTGGTGAAGTGAGAAGCATCCTGGTGAATGCTTGTGGGGAAAATATTACAAAGCCAACAAACAATGAATGGAAGGAAACTTGAGGTCACTCAAGCTTGGAAGTGATGGCCCGAATCCTCTTGCCGGTTAACACAGATGGTGTGACTTTTGGAGGTCATTGGAGTCAAGTTAAGAAATCAGCAGAGACATCATCAGTTCCTCAGCCCACAACTGAGGAATTATATGATGATGACTTGTTAAGGTGAGGCAATTTGCCACGTTACAAGAAAGCTGACTGGATAGCTCAAGGGTTGAAGGATCTGGCTGTGGGTCCTGAGGTCAGTGGTTTGATCCCCACCCCAGGGAGAAGATCCAGCCTGTGTGGTCTTGGGCACGTTGTCCGGTCCTAGGACTCCCCAGGGGAAAAGGGAACTCTCCCCATGGGAGCTGTCATCTGTCAGCCACTTCAACTGGGACTCAGATCCCTAGGGATTCCGGACGGTGAATGCATCCTCCTCCCCCAGGGTAGAAAACGCTGAGTCCAGGTCTTCTTCCAGGTCCTTGCATCCTGTAGAGCAAGAGGTTAGGTCTTCCCCTTTCTCTTCCTCCTCCTCCTTTAGGTTGGGCTCTCACTACCTGGGCTTGGCCTCCTTCTCTTCATACATCGCCATCGTTTAGTCGTGTCCGACTCTTCGTGACCCCATGGACCAGAGCACGCCAGGCCCTCCTATCTTCCACTGCCTCCCGGAGTTGGAACAAATTCATGTTGGTTGCTTCGCAGACACTGTCCAGCCATCTCATCCTCTGTCGTCCCCTTCTCCTCTTGCCTTCACACTTTCCTAACATCAGGGTCTTTTCCAGGGAGTCTTCTCTTCTCATGAGAGGGCCAAAGTACTGGAGCCTCAGCTTCAGGATCTGTCCTTCCAGTGAGCACTCAGGGTTGATTTCCTGCAAAATGGATAGGTTTGTTCTCCTTGCAGTCAAGGGGACTCTCAAGAGCCTCCTCCAGCACCACAATTCAAAGGCATCAATTCTTCGGCGGTCTGCTTTCTTTATGGTCCAGCTCTTACTTCCGTACATCACTGCAGGGAAAACCATAGCTTTGACTATTCGGACTTTTGTTGGCAAGGTGATGTCTCTGCTTTTTAAGATGCTGTCAAGGTTTGCCATCGCTTTCCTCCCAAGAAACAGGCGTCTTTTAATTTCGGGGCTGCTGTCTCCATCTGCAGTGATCATGGAGCCCAAGAAAGTAAAATCTGTCACCACCTCCATATCTTCCCCTTCGATTTCCCAGGAGGTGATGGGACCAGTGGCCATGATCTTAGTTTTTTTGATGTTGAGTTTCAGACCGTTTTTAAGCAGGTATGGCTTATCTCTCCCTGATGTCTCTTCCCCACCTGGAGCCTCTATCTCCCTCTCGGCACCCTATTGGCATTCAGGTGGGGTGAGTGCAGATGGTCCACTAGGGTGGTCAGAGCTTCAGTCTCACTGTGCCCATTGAATTCAGCTATTTGTCTGATGAAGTTACCATACATCAGTAATATGATATATGGTATATACATCAGTAAGTGAAGTCGGATATGCTGGAGCTGTAAATTGCAGCTAATAACCAAGGTGCCTATCACATTCCTGGTCACATGCCCATTGCATGGCTAGGCACGTGACCTGGAATATGATTAGCACCATAACTCCAGAGCATTACAGCTCAAAATTCTCAAATCGTTTTTTTTTGGGGGGGGGGAGAGAAAGAACTTCAGGTTTCAAACTTCTGAAAGCAGGACGAAATGAAACTGATCTAGTTCCCAATCCCTGTTTTCGAGACCCTCGTCCTTCCTGCCATGATGGGAAACAAGGCCCTTCTCTTTGTCTCGAGTACTTCCAGGAACATTCTTCTCTTCAACTTTGGAACACCGCCTTTCCGCCACTTTCTTGCAAACTTATAAACAGCAGCCATAAAAATGATATTTCTCTCTCATTCTCAATAATGTTTCAGAGAGAAAAAGAGAGAGAGAGAGAGAAAGTGGAGAGGCTAAAAGGTATGTGACAGTCACTGATTTCTCCCCTGGAGCCACAGAAACCTACCCGAGCAATTTCTTCATACGACCGAAATGGATGGTCATCAGAAAAACAAATGTAAGTTTGGTATCACCAGTTTGGGCTGAGACAGCTTAGGGGCTTGAACTTAATAGACTTCCTCTAACGGATTAGGATCTTCCTGCATCTTCCTGTCAAAACAGATAGTCCCATCCAAAGCACAGGCAAGGGGCTTGCCCTTGATCCATGACCTTGGAATACAAAATAACAGGCAGCAGAAGATGGTGAGAGACTGCACTGGAGGTTTCTTTGAAGCCTATTCATTTTAACAGTGATGGCCTTTTGCAAAGGGTAGGGTTGGGGGGGTGGAGGGAGGAAAGGGAGAGAGGAAAGAAAGGAAGGCAAGAAGACAATTAAGCATTAAAGGTTTGATTGATGCTTAGACAGAATGCCTAACAGTAAAAGCACATTTTCTCTATTCCAAAAGCACCAAGCAAAGACATCTCTAAGAAGGGATTAACTGCTATCAGATGATATTACTATGAGATTACTGATGTTTCACATTCACTGCATTTGTGAAAGAAAGAAAGAAAGAAAGAAAGAAAGAAAGAAAGAAAGAAAGAAAGAAAGAAAGAAAGAAAGAAAGAAAGAAAGAAAGAAAGAAAGAAGAAAGGAAGGAAGGAAGGAAGGAAGGAAGGAAGGAAGGAAGGAAGGAAGGAAGGAAGGAAGAAAGAAAGAATGAAAGAAAGAAGGAAGGAAGGAAGGAAGGAAGGAAGGAAGGAAGGAAGGAAGGAAGAAAGAAAGAAAGAAAGAAAGAAAGAAAGAAAGAAAGAAAGAAAGAAAGAAGGAAGGAAGGAAGGAAGGAAGGAAGGAAGGAAGGAAGGAAGGAAGGAAGAAAGAAAGAAAGAAAGAAAGAAAGAAAGAAAGAAAGAAAGAAAGAAAGAAAGAAAGAAAGAAAGAAAGAAAGAAAGAAAGAAAGAAAGAAATTTCTTAGGTAGCTGCACCTGACTTGCACCAAACCCAAACATTACCAGCCCCAGAACTATTTGGTTCTTTTGTTAGGATCTTGGTGGATTTTTTAAACATTACTGTTATATAGAACCAGTTTGACTAATTTCAGTAGGAAGGTGGTAGAATCATAGAATCACAGAATAATGGAGTTGGAAGGGACATATAAGGTCAACCCCCTGCTCGATGCAGGAGTCCAAGTTAGAGTATATGTGACAGCTGGTTGTCCAACTTTCTCTTGAACGCCTCCAGTGTTGGCACACTCACCACCTCCCAAGGGAATTGGTTCCATTGTCGCACATGGATGTTTTTCCTGATATTCAGCCGAAATCTGGCTTCTTATAACTTGAACCCATTATTATGTGTCTTAACGCTCTTGATATCTATAACTCTCAACACAGAATCATAGAATAACAGGATCATAGTGTAAGGACACTTCTCATTTCGTGAAGATGCTCCAGTGGCTTCTTGGCCAAACATGCCTTTATCTAGGTTTTCGACACCTGTTTTATGGGCTTTATCTTTTAACAGGAATGACAATATGGAGGCTGGATATCTGAAATTCTGTTCCATCCTATATGAACCAGCTCTGCCAAAGTCAGGGGCCCGTTTCTTCTCTTACTATATAACAGCTGAAATCGTATTGCACAGATTTGCCCATGTAATGGGGATGATTTCAGCAGCAATAGTAAATTGCCACTGATGAAAGGAGGCTCTGATTACCCATGTGGCATAGTGGAAAGGGTGGTGGCCTACGACTCTGCAGAATAAGGTTCGGATCCCCATTTGGGCCTTGGAAGCTCACGGCCAGAGTGGAACTGGTAAAATCAGTCCTTAAATTACTTACTTTGAAAGCCGTATTAGCGTCCCTATAAGTCAGTTTCAGCTTGACAGCACAGAACACACTAAAGGCATGGGGAGCGCACAGTTTATACACAATGCAGAAATGTTACCTGTATCTTGAACTCCTCAGAAGCAGCCTTGAATCATCTTTGTTGCACTCATGGAGCTGCACAACGGGATTTTAGCCAAAGTATTAAGACACCAGTTTATTTATTGATTTGATTTAAAGCCTACCTTGCTATGAAGATAGCTAACAACAGCACAAAACCATAGCATAATTAAAACCTGATGTAGCTGGTGTCTTATAATGAGGAAAGAGTTAGACAGAGTCTCAGAAAAGCCAGGCTCTAATTGCCACTAAGGTACAAAATTTGGTGGTAGACCTTGATCTCCTTACTTTTCTTGGTCTGACCTACCTTACAGGGTGGTTGCAGAGAGTATAGGGGCTATTTACGCCACCTTCAGCTCATAGGAGGGAAGGTGGAGTCTAAATACAGTGGTGCCTCGCTAGACAGTTACCCCGCATGACAGGTTTTTTTGCTACATATTGACTTTTTGCGATTCGCAAAACCGTGATTCCTATGGGGGAATTTCGCTTGACAATGTTTGGTCCTTGCTTCGCAAACCGATTTTCGCTAGACAACGGTTTTGACAGCTCCCTCCGCGCTTGCAAAACAGGTGTTTGGGGGATCTAAGCTTCGCAAGACAGCGATTTAAACAGCTGATTAGCGGTTCGCGAAGCAGCTTTCCTATGGCTGATCTTCGCTAGACAACGACGATTCTTCCCCATTGCAACGCATTAAACAGGATTCAATGCATTCCAATGGGGAAAATGCTTTTCGCTAAACAATGATTTCGCTAACAGCGATTTCAGCGGAATGGATTATCATCGTCTAGCGAGGCACCACTGCATAACTAAAAAAACCAATGGAACACATAATTCAAAAACGCATTTTTAAGTGCATGGATAAAAAAGAAAGAAAGAAGTAAATCACAATGACCATCAATGAATAGCTAGTTCAGAATGGAACATTTTAGCAGGGAAAAGCCTGTTTGTCTAAAAATATATTTGCTTCTTGAAAGGAGTAGAATGAAGGTTAGCCAATGACATCTCTAGCCAAGAGTTCGAGGCCCCGGGAACAGCAGCCAAAGAGAGCTTTTATCATGCCACTTTCCGTAGGAGTGTGTGAGTGCCATCTAATCTGATCCTTGGCTGAACATTTGCTGGACAGAGAGGGGTGTTGCATATTCAGCAAGCTGGAAGGTGGCATGAACAGATATATAACCTTTCAGCTGCAGAGCTGGGAGGGACCTTGTAGATCATCAAGTCTAGCCTCTCTGAAGGAGGCACAGTGCAGAATCGAACTCCCAACCTCTCACTCCTCAGCCAGAGACCTAAGCCACTGAGCTATGTTCTCAGGTTCAGGCAGGTGTTTGTATGTTTCTGTTTTGAGGGAGGGGTTGTGAATGGGGAAAATCAAGGGCTATGATTTGGGATCATATCCAGTAGCTTCTGTAATAGCTCCTCCATCGTTGGTATTTCTCCATTCTTCCATTTTTGGGCCCAGAGTAACCTGGCCGCTGTGTATATATACAGTACACTATATATTATTTTATTTTTAATCAATGATCTCTGGCATTATATTCAATAGCAACATTTCAGGTTTAAAACTTAATTTTTGCTGAATAAGTCCCTGGATTTTTTTTTTACAGTTGAAACAAACATTGCTGATCCCTTCTGACATTTTTGCCAATCTTACCAGAGTGAAATGCCATCTGTAAAACATTTTAAGGATGTTTTCTCTTAAGATTAACTGGTTTAATCAGCTTATAATTATCTTTCCACGTTTTTGTCCAATCATCAAGAACAATATTATAAGCAAAGTTTTGTGCTGATTTGACCATCACCTCCTTTACCCCCTCTCTTCTAGGCCATGCTCTACTAGACACGTATACAGTGGTGCCTCGCCTAACGAGCGCACCGCATAACGACGAAATCGCATAGCGATCCGTTTTTTCGGATCGCTAATGCGATCGCTCAACGGTTTTCTAATAGGGCAAAATTCGCTTTGCGAAGATCGGTAAGCGTTTCGCTTACCGATCTTCGCAAAACGAAGCCCGACGATCAGCTGTTCGGCGGCCAAAATGGCCGCTGGAAGCCTGGAAATGGCCCAAAATGGCCGCGCGCAGCGTTTTCACGCCCTCGTTAAGCGAGGCGAGGGCGCGAAAATGGCTGCCGGCCATTAAGAAGCTTCGCTGAACGGTGAGTATTTGGCCCATTGCCTCTTGAAATGGAAATCCCTGCCCCGTTCAACGATGCTTCAGCATAGCGAAGGTTAATCCGGAACGGATTAACCTCGCTATGCGAGGCACCACTGTACTTTTATTTAATTATTTTCTCATTTGTGTATGACATCTACCTGAACTTTCCCCTCAAAACAGCCCATAATTTTGTCCTTTTTATATCTTGATTCTAATTTCATCCTTGACCACCAATCTGTTGATAGGCCCAATTCCTCTAAGTCTTGTTTATTTTTCAGAGTTTGATCTTTAGTTAACAAGTCTTTATACATGAGTAAAACTCCCTCCTGGCTTAACACTTAACACATATTGGAATTTTCTTATAAGTTTGCCCTTGGAATTTTTGCCATATTAAACATAATGCTTTCCTCACAATATGTTCTGAGAAATGTGTCTGCTCTTTGAATTTTCCATACCATACAGAGCACTGTCAGTTTCTTGAGTGTGGTGGACCTTCAGTGGATTGGCACAGCTCCTTCTGTCATTCAGCTCCTGACCTCCCATGAATTCTCCCTGCATCAGCTAGCGGCAGACATTGCAACATTTAAAAGGTAGAAAATGTTTGGAGGGGAGAAGTGGAAGAGAAATAGAGCCACTACCCACAGCAGGAGGCCGGGCTGCTGCTTCTGAGCATGCGCCTGCCCCCCCCAGCTGGTAGGTTGGCGCATGCGCAGAGGCAGTGGACCTGGCTTCCCAGCCAGGAGCCTGCCACTGCCTATGAATATAGCAGCCTGTGGCAACAGCAGAGGAGACAGAGGTGGCAGGATGAGGCATCGGGAATAGGTAGCTCCCACCCCAAGGATGAACCAAAAAAAAGAATCATGAATTAGTTTGTTTTTCAGGGGGTTCGTGATGCTTTGTGGTTCATGGATAGCTATGAACAATGAACCAGATAGGCGGGGTATAAATGGAATGAATGAATGAATGAATGAATGAATGAATGAATGAATAAATAAATAAATAAATAAACAAACAAACAAACAAACAAACAAACAAACAAACAAACAAACAAACCATCACAAACCACAGGTTTTCTGGTTCATGCCCATTTCTAGGTTGCTGTCATTGGCATATTGGTCGGACCTCCTGGATCCTAAATTCATGATGACCTATTCCAGGGATTTCAGCATATGGAAGAGGAGAAAACTCTGAGGGGCAACACATGGAAAGGGCCATGGCAGCAAAGACAGCCCAACAATACCTTCTGAAGTCATCTCTCAAAGAAGGAGTCTAGAGTCATCACCACCACCACCACTATCATCAACAATTAAATCTATTTCTTGAATGGTCACCCTGTCCCAGCACCGTGGCGGATAATATCCAACAACTGCATCTTGAGTGGAAACGCAGAAGGCCAAAACAGAACGAAAGAATCTGTTTGAATTGTCCGAGTCACAAGTACAATACAATAGTAATCTCCACAAGGTGAGAGAAAGGGATAATCATCCCCAGCAATTATCAGATTATGTTGTAGATGCTGATATGACAATATGCAATACAGACTTATCTTATACGTGCATTTATTTATTTTTAAATTAGCCTACCTAAGTATTCTCTGCTGGGAAAAAAAATTAATCGACTCTATTTATTATCTTTAAGCTAAAATAATTTTTTTATATATCTAAAAGGCAATTAGGCAGTATAATATAGTAATAAGTGGAATACACCATGAGGAGCCAGACTAAAATACATGCCTCATGCAATAGAGATCCGCTGTTTCAGGAGATTAACAATTATGACCGCCAGCCTTCTTCTGTTTCTGTAATACACCACACAATCTTTTTTAAATTACTTTATTAACCTTTCCTCCTACCACAGAAGTGCCCGATTATAGATAATATTTCAAAATCATCTGAGGTGTAAGTGTGTTTGATTTGCTTGGTAATTATTTGTCTACTTTATTACAGTGGCCGAGCGCACCACCTCCTCTATCAAATTCATTTCAAGTCCAGTTAAGAACTGGGTCAGATCGTTTTTGTGCTAGCAGTCCCTTTGGTCGTCACCGGAGGCACCTGAAATTTCGCACTGGAGTTGACAGGGCAGCTGATAATATGGGAAGCTGTCTTATCCTGAATTAGACCGTTGTCCAATCTAGGTCAGGAATAGAAATGGGCATGAACTGCTTCGTCCCAGTTCTTCCTAGTTTGTCAGCTGCTGCTCCCGTTCCCCCACCTCCTCAGCTGATTCAGCCACTCATCAGGGCCAGCTTGCTTGTTTTTTCCACCTCCTCAGCTGATCTCCCGGTCAGGAGCAAGAGCACAGCCTTCTCTGCCCCGCCATTTTGTCCGAGTGGGAGATGTGGCAAGAGGGCTGGGCAGGGAAGCCTGAGCTGTTGCTGGAACTGGAAGATGTGTTGAGGAGGTGCAGGAAGCTACCCCACTGGCCCTGGTGAGGGGCTGGTTGAGACAGAGGAGGCAGGAGAGGGGAACAGCAGCACTTGTGTGCCCACCTTCATGAACTGGGACAAACCGATTCGTGCCCATCTCTAGTCAGGAATCAGCAAATATCAGCCTCAGGTCCACAGGGAATTTCAGGACTGGGTGTCTCCTGGTTCCCCAGATGCTCTTGAACACACACAGCTCCCCCAAAATTCACTAGCAATAAAAAAAATAAATTCCTGCTATGGGAAGTCTCCAGGAAAAGATATACTGCAATGCTCTCTTGTGCCATTTCATATCATAAAATACCCATTTAAAACAAACAAATTAACAAACTTAATTTTAAATAGCACCCTCCATAGATCCCTCACATGAAAGCTGCCATTTCATAAAGTATGTCCAATTTAGAGATGGGCACAATCCAGCACAATGTTCGTGGTGGTTCGTGGTTCGTATAAACCACAAACCATGACAAATTTTTAAAAGAACGAACCACTTCATGGTTCGCTCACTTCGGGCCCCATCTCTAAATGAGGCAGTGAAACTACACTTCCCACAATATGTTAAGCCTCCCAGAAAGCATTGGAGCAGAAAGGAGTCCCCAGATAGCTTATTCAGCTGGGCAGCAACTAAGGTAGATGTTGGAGCCATGAAGGGGGATTCTTGGGAAGGGGGGGGGGGAAATGAAACAAAATGCCAATGATGAAAATGACTGGCATTTTGTTTCACTCCATGAAAGGGCGGTTCACCTCACCACCCACAAAACGAACCACGAAGCAGCCCGGTTCGTGGGTTTTTGGGTTTGTGGTTCATTTTGTGTCCAAATTTTTTAAAAAAGAGAAGGCATGATTGAAACTGGGAAAAAGGAACATTAAAAGTATCAATAGTTCATAATGGTGATGGTGAATTGGCACCAATGGAGAAGAGAACTGGATCTTCATGCCTCTAGTGAAACCCTGGGGAGGATCTGGGGAGGGTCTCTAAGTGGAGTTACTTACTGTTGATTACCATGAATCTACTCAACATGAAATGAGTGATTTGTGTAAGTGATACGTATATTTTCTCTCCGTCCACATTACATTTAATTTTTTATTGCACCTCATTACAATTCTAGAACTCAGTGTGGATATTTATGCAGATGAATGCCCGTGTTCTTGTATGGGTTTTCAGTGGTTAGATCACGACCTCGCTTTAAGATATTATTTCTGCCTTTGTCCTGTATCCCCAAGCACAATGAAATCGTTGATCAGGATGACTGTTTGTATCTTCCTTTTCATAAGGACTAGGAACATTCTCAGCCTCCAAAACCAGATATGGGCCTGTAAGTTCACAGAAATTCTGAAGAGAATAGTTCTCTGTAAGAGGAAGGCAATACTAACCTTAGGCTAACAATGAGAAATCAATATATTAATTAATTAATTAAATAATCTTATCTTTTGATTAATTTAATTTTGTAATCATGAACATCTCTCTGCCAGCTGCCTATTATTCTTGTAATTATATCTTCTTTTTAAAAGTTATTGTATTTTTCATCTGTATTTCCATTGCTGCTTTTACTATTATGTTATTTCATCTTGTCCAGTGTAGTGGCTCTGCCACTAGTTGGATGGGATAAAAATGTAAATAAATAATTAAGTGGAACACTGTATCGGAAAAAGAGGAGGTGATTTTTTTTTTTAAAAAAAATCCTCTTGTCCTCTATTTTCCTTGAGAATCTGTTTCAATGGATTGGAAGAATACCCCAGAACATTATGGGAAGTATTCTGGGGAACTGCAGAGGAAAGAACTGATGTAAAAGAAATACCATCTGGAGTTCTTACTAGGTTGACGAAACTCCGGGAGACAGTGGAAGACAGGAGGGCCTGGCGTGCTCTGGCCCATGGGGTCACAAAGAGTCGAACATGACTTAAACAACAACAACACTAGGTTGAATATCCTTTCAGGAGCAGAAGGAACACCTCTACTCAGGAAGAGGTAGGCCAGTATTAAAGATAATAGAGAACCTTGTGTCCCCAGATGTTTTTGGACTATAACTTCCAGAAATCCTATTCAGCACAGCTAGTGGTGGACGCTTGTGGGAATGTTAGTCCAAGAACACCCAGGCACCCAAGCTTGAGAACCACTGGGCTGAAGTATACTGAAATCCATTCGGGTGCATCCAGATTTTACTGATCCTTAAAAATAAATCCTATGGTTTGAATCCAGCTTATTGAATCTGTGGAATTTACAAAGATGTTGACTCACCACTCAGTGAGAGATCCAATGGGTCCATTTTAGTGGGTTTGCTGTAATGGGTCTACTCTAGGAGATCCATTAGTCTACATCAGGAAGATTTAAGTTTGCCATCTCTAACTTCCTACTGATTTTAAGGAGCCTATTCTAACTAAATCCAGATTCAACTCACTGGCTGAAATCTAGTACAAAGTCGCAACTGAAGCATGCCCACTGAATCAGTGTGGATTTGATAAATCTGTTGCAGAGTTTTGAAGTTTGGTTGGATTCCTCTAGATGCACAAAGAGTACCTGCTATGTTGCAACAAATATTGCTCTGTAAGGTGCCATTAACTCCAGAACTGTTTTTACTGAGTATGATACCTGATAATATAGATAAGTCAAAGAAATGTATAGTTATATATATTGTTACGGCAGCCAGAATTCTATATGCTAAAAATTGGAAAAATCCGACGGTACCGAAACAAGAAGATCTTATTGAAAACATATGGGAAATAGCCGAAATGGATATTCTGTCAGAGGTTATGAAGGACTGTCCCTTGCAAAAGGCAACAGAAAGATGGGATCTATTCAACAAGTGGACTGAATCAACAGGCAGCGTGTGAATAGCATATATTGAAATGAGAACTTAAGCTAGAAGGCAGAAAAGAGTAAACAGAATAACTTAAAACCTTGATATGGCAATAGGTATAGAATGGATGTTAGTATGTTATTGTCTCCCCTCTTCCTCATTAATTCCAATTCCCCTTTTCCTTTCTGTCACCTCAGCCCAGAAAGGTCCATCCCAGGGAAACCTATTAAAGGCAACATGCGAGGTTGGAATAATTCCAAAAGAGCCATCTTCTCTATAAGCTCCATTGATTCAACAGGCCTACTCTAGTTGCAACTTATTACTCAATTTCAGCCATTGTGTTGTGTTGAGGACAGTGAATCTGAGCATTCTTGATCCAGTGCTGGACAATTCACACACCTCAGAGCTTTGGGATCAGAAGGAAGAAGCATTTCCTTCAGATCTTTGTACAATTCAAACGCCTGGAAAGAACATCAAGACCAAAGACAGCCTCAAGATGCACTTCAGGGCTGTAGAAGAGCAACTGAAGCATCTTTCTCTGCTCCCTTGTTAGAGGAAAAGTTAAGGTTTTTTTTTGTTTCTTAACTTTGCAGGGGAGCAGGGAAGGAAAGGATATTTGCATATCTTTAAAGATAAGAATGCCTTGAGATGAAACATAAGCCGTGCTGATTCTTGAGGGCCACCCGAAGAAGAAGGAAAAGAAAGCCTAAAGACTCTGCTGCCCACAAGCCAAAAAAATCTCGGATATCGCTCTAACCCACAGGCTCTGATTGTAATGCTGGTCAGCTCCGTCACCTGTAGACCTATGGCGGAGAGGAGCAGCACCAAGTGCATAGACCCAGGCAGCTTATTGATATGTGCTCAGTATGTAGGTGTGTTTGTGTATGTAGGTATGTATGTATGTATATAGGGATTTTTTTTAAAAAAGCAGTCCACAAAGTGAAATTCAATGTCAGCACAAAGTTGACAGCGAATGATTATAACAGCTTCGGTGCTTGGAAAAAGAGCGTAAATAACTGGGATCCCCTGCGGGCACTCTAGCCTGCATGGATAACAACGATGATGGACAGCCAAAATGGTAAAAACGCAGCAATGTGGGAGGGGGGAACGGGTGGAGAATTGCCCAGAAGATGCAAAAAAATCCACATTCTCCTACTTAACTGTCACCTTTCTCACTAAATCAGCTACTTTCATAGCTAGGGACTCCTCTCTCTCTCTCTCTCTCTCTCTCTCTCTCTCTCTCTCTCTCTCTCTCTCTCTCTCTCTCTCTCGGTATGTGTGTGTAAAAATCTGTGAGAAACTGTTAAACAGAACACAAACAGCCAGAAGAGTCCCCAGATTCCTGTTAGTAATTCTGATGCTGAATTATCTCTAGATGTTGGTACTGGGGACCACGACCAATATGGTATACACATTTATTTATTTTTATAACTTTTTGCATTCCCGTTACAGCTCCAGAAATTTCCAGCTATGTGCCCTAGAACTGGTAGATAACAAAATGATTTCCTCATTGAGGGCTGCTAGTTCAGGAAGGTGAGACAGGAGAAGGATCAAAACAAGGGAAACATGTAGAGCTAGACTACAGGCGCATCTGGTTTGAGTATCATCTACATCTAACCTGGGTGACCTTTTAATGTGGAGGACCATGTTCTCTCAGAGTTAACCTGTTGGGAGTCAACAGATTATCCCTCTGATTTATACTGACCCTATGAATGAGTGATTCCCAAATGTCATGTCCTCAACCGCCCTGCTCGCTCTTGCAGACTGGAGCCTGTGGCTTCCTTTAGGAAGACAATCCATCTCATATTTGGTCTTCCTCATTCCCAGCATGATTGTCTTTCCCAGAGGATCCTGTCTTCTGAAAGTAGGACAGCCTCAGCCTCAACATTTTTGTCTCTAGAGATAGTTCAGGTTTGATTTGCCCCTAGGACCCACTTACTGGCTCTGTGAGTCCTCCACCCACCCAAAGGCTTGGGTCACTTATCATCCACTGACCATGAGGGTCAAACCTCTGATCTAGGTGCAGGTGAGCATTCTGATCCCAGACCATTTGGGCAATGGAGGGTTTTCACTCATTCGGCCCCACCTCCCCAGTCCTGATCATCAGATGGAATTCCAGTGGCCAGAGTGATATAACCATAGCTTACAACATGACAGTTGTGATGAAATCTTCATAATCCTGGAATGGCTGGTGACTCTTTGTCTTTCTGGAAGTCCCGGGTATCCAGAAGGCTCTATCCTAGCACCACATTTCAAACAAATCATTCCCCCCCCCCCGCCAGCTTTCTTTACTGTCCAGATTCACACCCAAAAACAGTGATTGGAAATTCAAGAGTGTGGTTGATCTTGGTCTTGGTCTCCAGTGATACATCCTCACTCTTGATGATCTTTTCTAGTTCCTTCACTTCTGCCCTTCCGAATCTCAGTCTTCTGTTTTCTTAGCTATTAGTCCATTTGGACTAATGATGGAATAAAAGAATAAAAAATATCCAACTCCTTCAATTTCTTCAATATCAGTACTGAAGTTGTGCAGTTCTTCTGGGGTCATCAGTTAGTTTAGATATATATTCTGTTGAAATGTCTTTGCACAAACTACATTTTCACATATAAGACTGGTACCTTTCCAAATGCTGCAGGCTACCTTCATGAGAGTCCCCTGGACTACAAAGAGATCAAACTTATCCATTCTGAAGGAAATCAACCCTGAGTGCTCACTGGAAGGACAGATCCTGAAGCTGAGGCTCCAAGACTTTGGCCATCTCATGAGAAGAGAAGACTCCCTGGAAAAGACCCTGATGTTGGGAAAGTGTGAAGGCAAGAGGAGAAGGGGACGACAGAGGACGAGATGGTTGGACAGGGTCATCGAAGCAACCAACATGAACTTGACCCAACTCCGGGAGGCAGTGGAAGACAGGAGGGCCTGGTGTGCTCTGGTCCATGGGGTCACAAAGAGTCGGACATGACTAAACGACTAAAGAACAACAACAACCTCTCTGTGCTTGCACAGGAAAGTACAACACAGAATAACTGTCTGAATCTGGGCAGCACAGAACTCTACATTTAAAGGTTTTAAAGTGTGAGGAAGTGAAACTCTTGGTAATTCATCCCTAACAGACAGGAGTGCACAGTTCATCCTTGTTTCCCAATGTTTTTTGGTCATACTATGAGCATTTCGTAGACAAATAAAGATATATAAACATACAAAATGGCAACCATCCTGCTACCTACCCCATAGTAATACAAAAAGCAACTCCCAAAAGGCACAAGATGGTGGCCATGGGCAAAAACACAATAAACAGAGAAAAATGAATAAAATAAAAAATGATAATTATGAAGCAAGGATGTCCTGCGATGCATCTCTGAAGAAGAGGATTTTAATATGTGCTCAAAATGTCAGGAGGGTAAGGGCCTGGCACACCTCCACAGAGCGGGCATCCCACAATGAGACAGCCACCACAAAAAGTCTTCATGGACTTCCTAATCCCTTTTTGGGTGGTCACCCACAGCATCAAGGGCTGGAAGGTGTGCATGGTCATGGTACAGGGAGAGGCGCTCTGCTAAGATCCCAAACTGTCCAGGTCTTGATATGTCAGCACGAGGATGCATAGAGGCAGCCATTACAGGTGAGCCAGTACCAGGGATATATGGTCGTGTGTGTGTGTTTAGTCGTTTAGTCGTGTCCGACTCTTCGTGACCCCATGGACCAGAGCACACCAGGCCCTCCTGTCTTGGTCATAACTTGAAAACTCAGAGATGAAACCTGGGCAGCACATTTTGCACCCGCTGCCGATTCTGTACTGCCTTCAAGGGTCACCCTACATAGTGAACATTGCAGCAGTCAATCTTTGAGACTACTAGAGTGTGCAGAAGTGTTAGTAGGGACTTCCTGTCTAAGCACACACACACACACACACACATGCACACATGCGCAGTTTAAAACAAACAAGTCTTACGCTCTCTCTGTGTGTCCCTCTCCTTCACTCTGGAACAGGCCGAGAAAATGAACATTAGCATGTTATGTAATTCACAGCAAAAGTGGGGAGTTGTGTCTGTGGCATAAAATCAACGCAAACAAGGACCCTGTGCAGAATGTCACCTTTGCTTCTTTCTCCATAGGCTGGGCTCGGCGTTGTCCCTGTGAAGGAATGGTGAAATTGTAATTTTAACAAAATGCAAACGAGGAGAGCCTATGCATTTTCCTTTTGGAAAAAAAATTAGCATATCCCAGGACATTTGTGTATTAAATTTTAACAAGGAGTTCAAACTGCCCTCATTTGATCAGCAGTGAGTCCCGTCAGTTTGTGTGCGAGTGTGCACGCGCCCATGTTTTACGGCTTCCGCTGGGTAGATGTAATTGTATCAATATTTTAATGCTTGATACATATTGCTCTGATAAATTGTGTGCATAAATAAAACCTAACAAACAAACAACAAAAGAGTCCAATATTCAATTGCCAATGAAATAATCGCACATTCTGGATCTTTATTACATTATGCATTATTTAATTACAATGATCAGAGTCCTCTGAAGGTAAAACATGATTAGAAAAAGGGGAGGGAAGTAAAGCGGATCTATATATTTGATTTACACTTTCGATGTTAGCTTTGCATTAAGAATTTATAAGGCATCCATTCAAAATGGTGATATTACATGAGTTTATTCCTTTTGTAATTAGCACAGTCCCCTTTAAGTTCTCTGCCTACAGGAGATAATATTTCAGGGTTTTAATGAGCTTTTAAGTATAATTGATGTAACAATCGTCAAATTACACATTTCTACCTGTAGAATAATGAAAGAAACAATTTAATGAGAAATGCAATCATTATTATCAAATGAGGTTCTAATCTACCACTCGTGACATTGTAAAACACAGTGGCAAAAATATATACATAGTTCGTATGCACGCAATCTTACAATTGTCACTTTTTGTATTTCCTGCTTCAGTTTTTACTTTTTTCTCTGTTTCACTGAATATTTTGAAAAAAATATAGCTATTTATGTGATGTGGAAATATTTCACTTAAATTGTTTCACTTTTTCAGGTGTTGGAATTTTTACAATCTCGCATGCTGTCTGTGGTTTGTGTGACTGGGAGGGACTTTTCTGGCCTGGGGTGGCTGTCAGTCTATCCAGCACTAACCAATGGTTCCTTCCTGCCTCAAAACACAAAGAGAGCCCCGCCCCTCTGCTGTGTGTTCCTTTTCCTTCTCTTTTGTCTGTTTAAATCAGTTGTTTGTTTGCTGTTGATCTGTTCACAACTGTAAGTAATAAAACATTTCTATTCTTTATCTTACAAACGTCCCAGAGTGAGTTTTTTTGAGACTTTAGGTGCCAGTTAATGAGAACAGGACTGGACTATCTGGAAGCTATTCTCTGTGAATCTCTGTATTTCTACAGCGTAGCAAAACAGAAATTTGACAAGAAATTCAAAACTCAGCAACATGTCATTATTTTTGCTGCTGATATCTGCTTTCTAGATTGATCGTAGGTATTTACTTTTTTACTTTATTTAAACTTATACCCCGCCCCTCTAGACAAAGTCTACTTGTATGATGCCAGCTAGCTAAAGTTCAGGTAATAAGCATGATGATATCAATGCTATATAGTCAGTGAAGGACAGGATATATATACCTCCCTTAAAGTCCCTGCAATTTGCACTAAACATGTATGTGAAAAATTCATGTCCTTTCTCTTTGAGAAGCAAAACACATATGAAATGCAAGCATGGATGGCCGCCCTGAGGTTAAGATTCTGTGAAATCAAACATGGATCATCTTTTGTTTAGAATAAATTGTGCAATTCGCCCACACAAAATGGATGGTTTGTGCAAAATCAGTTGCACCGCTGTGAGAAGAATATCAACAGTTCCTACAAATGCATCCTCATCATACTTGTTGGCAAAGTGGAGAAATGTAGCTAGGATTTACATCTCTGATCTGAAGACTGGATGACGTTGCTCAGGGAAACCTAGTGCGTGTGAGAATTAGGATAACATTTAGGCATAGTGTGGTAAAATGTTTCAATTATAGGCGGCTTGTAAAAGTTAGCTGCATGATGGCAGGAATGTTGGCAAGCCTTTGGATTGGAGTCTCAAGCCCGAGTCTGAATCTCGGGTCCCAAGTCCCGAGTTCTAAACCCCAAGTCTGAGAATCCCTATGAAAAAACAGTTTTTCCCCAGAAAAAAAAGGAGGGGTGAATGGATTCCTAATTACAGTCAACCCTTGACTTACGAACTTAATCCGTTCCGGAAGGACGTTCGTAAGTCAAAAAGCATTTCCCATAGGAATGCATTAAAAACCATTTAATCCATTCTGGCTGTTTTTGGTTCTTAGGTCGAGGGGTGGTTTGTAAGTCGAAGCATTCGTTCCCATAGGAACGAATGCAGAGTCCGTTAATCTGTTCCTACCAATTTCTTCTTCTTCTTTTTTAACCTAAGTTTGCGTAGGTTAAAAAAAAAGGCAGGAAACCATGGAGGGAACGAACGAACACTGTTTAAAAAGAACACTTTTAAAATCAAGCACTTTTTACACCAAAACAGCCACCTTTTCAACGAAGCACTTTTTAAATCAAAACAAGCAGCCTTTAAAGCAACCGAGCACGTTTTTACCCAAGCCAGTTTTAACTCAAACCGAGCTCCCTTTTACCCAAGCACCATTTAACCCAAACAAAGCACCTTTTAAACTAAATTTTACATTTAAAAATGACAATGCCAGGCAGCCCCAGGCAGTCCCAGGTCTCTCTTCCCACTCTCTAACTTCTTGGACGTGCGAGGAAGCAGACAAGCAGCCTCTTCGCTAACTGAAAGTTAAAATTTCCCGCTTTTGCTGCCTTCCCCGCACTTTTTTCCCGTTCGTAACTCGAACCCAAGTTTGCAAGTCGAGTCCATATTTTCCTGTCAGAGCGGTTCGTAAGTCGAAATGTTCGTAACTAGGGCCGCTCGTAAGTCGAAGGTTGATTGTATGAGTTCAGTCTGTGTAACTGGGGAAAAAACCATCTGAGTCAAGTCACTGGTTTGACTTCTGTTTTGACAGCGAGTCCCAACGCTCGAGACCCCATCCCTGCATGATGGTGCCTCTAAAGGTGCGTTCTTCTCCTTCCAGGTATGTTCCGGGGAATTCTGTGGTTGCCTCTACCCTGCATATGTATACAAATGCTTCTGGGCCAGACCTGCCTCTTGGACTCAGCAAGCCTACTGATTACTATATTTTCTTTGAAAGTGCCTCTACTTTTCTGCCTGCCCTTCCATCTTCCATTCTTCATGCCCAGCAGTCTTCCAAGTCCCCTGTCGGCTAGCTCTCCTTCCTGCTGCCTGCTCCTTGACACATCTATTGTGCTGAACCAAAAGTCAAGCGGGGAAAGAGAGGATATATGACACCACTGGCTGACGTAACAACACCCCATTATGGAAGTTTGAAAAGCCTTGTCTAGTTAATGACTAGAAGCGTCTCCTATAATCATTAATGGCTCCCAACAAAAATTTTTACTAATGCTTCATATTTAAAAACCGCAGAATGAGATTAACAGAGCCTCTATTCAGCGATATTTTTGCTTTGACTATTATGGATCACTCGTTATTAACATTTGCACAACGGAAAGACTACATTTGTTTGTCTCAGATTAAGCAGACTCACAGGGAACAGGTCCGTCTACGTTGTTCCCTAGATCGCGTTTGCTAAATGGGACATACGTATGGAAAAACAGAGTGAAATTTTAGAAATGGAAGCTGAGGCAGATGGAGGACAAGATGCTTGGTTTCATAGAATCATAGAATAATGGAGTTGGAAGGGGACTATAAGGTCATCAAGTCAAACCCCCTGATCAGAACAGGAATACAAGTTAAAGTATATCTGATGATTTTCTCTTGAATGCCTCCAGCACTTGAACGCTCGCCACCTCCCTCTGAGGTCATGGGTTCCATTGTGGATACTACTCTAACGGTTAAGAAGTTTTTTTTACTGATACACAGCCTAAATCTGGCTTCTTCTACCTTGAGCCCATTATTACATGTCCTGCATTCTGGGGTGATCAAGAAGAGTCCCAGCCTCTCCCCGGTATGACTATCTTTCAATAATTTGAAAAGTGCTATCATAGATCTTCCATGACAGAACACTTAAAAAAAAAACAGTCATGGAGACAAAACCATCGAATCGTGCCGACCTGATTGCAGTAGAGCTTCTTATATTTGTAAGGGTGGTTGTTCAGTGGTTGTTTTACAGGAGTAATATCCTTCCTGCATAATCTCCCAGTGACGTGGATAAAGGTGAATAATAAACGCATGGAATGACCCTTGATTCCAAACAGATCAAGAGTGCCTTCTCCATGTGTTTTCATAGCTGAGAGACAGACAGTTAATTCTCCTCTGGTTAATTCCGGCCTGGGCGTCCCTTTGATATATCTTGGATAATTTCCACTCTAATTATAATGAAAATAATTTTTCAATAGACTTTTGCAATAAAAATATTTCCTTATTTCTCATTACCTATACAGCACAATCTCCGATGCCTCCCGTCGCCTGCTTACACTGGTGCGCGGTGCACTTTTCTCTCCCTTAGCATTTAATCTCTTCATAGTCTGCCAGTGTCAAGAGGTTCAGATTAAGCTTGTTAAAGATCTGCTTCACTCTTACTCACTGATGATTATTTATTTAGCAGTTTTATGTAACCCTGTCATTGATAAGCACTCTATTAATTTGCTGAGGGACAAATCAACTCTAGTTATTTTTTTTTCTCAACGGCGATTAGATTCGGTGGTAGCTGTTTGCAAGAAACTGCTTGCCAGTTAATTATAAATTATGGGTCCTCTTTACCTATATTAATTGATATCTCCTCGGCTTTGTAATACTAGACAAATAAATTGAAGGCAAGATTTATTAGGCAGTATATGCATTGTGTCTCCTGATTAGTGCTCTTTACTTCCAGAACATTTATACTTGTTTAGATGGATTTGATGGCGTTACACTTCATTCGAGAGCCTGTCTCTAGGCTGCATTTTAATCTAGGGGTGCTGGAAACAAGAGAGAAGATAGAAATGCATGTAGCTCACAGATTAATTCAACGGTTGCCCTGTGAATTTGCTTGTTCCTATAAGAACTACTGAGGACCGAGGTAGCTTGCATCATTAAAAGGCAACATTGAAAGCTTATCCAGGGGTATAATATCTGGCTTATTATAGCCAGTTCCCAAAACGAGCAAGAGTAGAAGTTGGTTGCAACCCTAAGGAGAGTGCATTCAACAGACTGGCAACAATGAAGGAAAAATCTCTCTTTCCTATGCCCGTCAAATCAGTTGTCCACCAATATTCCTATTTTTAGGAGCCCCACTTCTGAAGATCATAATATCTGGACAGACAGCTCCTTGGACCCCCTGCCTGTAAACCATTCAAGGCTTTGAAGTTTAAAACTAACAGCTTGAACCGGTGGTGGTCTTTCAATATCAGGTTCATATGATCTGGATCCTGTGCACTCTCTCTAGCTAACTCCTGACCCTCTTCAAGGGTAGTCCCACAGAGAGAGCATTGCAGTAGTCAAGCTACAATGTAAGTAAGGTATGAAAGAATTTTGCCCAATGAGGACAACTCAGTTGTAGTCAGTGCACTAAATGGAGATATGGCTGACACACTGAGACCAGTTTGCACTAGAAAACTCTGTGAGTAGAATGCATTAGCGAAGGCTTTCACGGCCAGGATCTAATGGTTGTTGTGGGTTTTTCGGGTTCTTTGTTTTCTGAAGGTTGTTCTTCCTTAAAGTTTCGCCAGTCTCTGTGGCCGGCATCTTCAGAGGACAGGAGTAGCACGCTGTGCTCTGGCTCCTAAGTAGAATATGTTCCAGCCTTTCCAACTTTCATGCTCATCAGTCTGTTGTTGAATTCCTGGACATTTACCATAGAGTCCTACAGTGCAAAGAATCTTGGAATCAGCTCGCATGTGAAGAGTTCATATGGAATGTGCTTTTGCTGTAGTCTTGCCTCACATTTGCCAAAAGCACCCTAGGAAATTCCCCAACAGGGAAGTGTTTTAAAGAAACAAAACCAAACCTAAACACCCTTTGTTTCTCCAGAATAGAGATGTGACCATTTTTTTGGAAATAGAATTCTTCATTCGCCCTGATTTTCCAAATTTCGCCATGCTAAGACTTTTTCATTGAGACTCTCTCTTGTACCAGCCAGATTTTCTGGGCTTCCTGCAAAAACAATGAGACCTGGGTCTTCTTTTTGTTTCTCTGCTTATGTTCTTCTTTTACACAGAAAGGGCCCAATTCAATGTGACTCCGTGGTCTACCTGGGGACTCCTGTGCAACCAAGCATCCTCTTATGAAGGTAAAGGTAAAGGTTCCCCTTGACAATTTTTGTCCAGTCGTGTTCGACTTTAGAGGGCGGTGCTCATCCCCGTTTCCAAGCCATAGAGCCAGCGTTTTGTCCGAAGACAATCTTCCGTGGTCACATGGCCAGTGCGACTTAGAAACGGAACGCTGTTACCTTCCCACCAAAGTGGTCCCTATTTATCTACTCGCATTTGCATGCTTTCGAACCGCTAGGTTGGCGGGAGCTGGGACAAGCGACGGGAGCTCACTCCGCCGCGTGGATTCGATCTTACGACTGCTTGGTCTTCTGACCCTGCAGCACAGGCTTCTGCGGTTTTGCCCGCAGCGCCACCACGTCCCTGCCCTCTTATGAAGAGATGGTACTAATTCTGTGCAAATTGGTGTTCCTTCCAGGAAGAAATAAGGACCACGAACAATCCTCTGATATTTTAACAAACCAACTCTCCTGAAGCAAACAAATCTCAGCGTGAGCAGAGGGATTCTCCCTCCCTCCCTCCCTCCCTCCCTCTCTCCCTCTCCCTCTCCCTCTCCCTCTCTCTCTCTCTCTCTCTCTCTCTCTCTCTCTCTCTGTTTCTCACCAAGACCGAGAGGCTGCACAATTCACACCCTACGCTAGAAGTTATAAAATGTTCTCCGTAAAATCTTCGCCCTGGAGAGCTGAGGGTCTTTGAGAAATTACAGACTGAGGCAGACAACTCCAAATACTGAAAATAAGTGATTGTGGTATGTCTCTTTAAGAAATAAAATGAAATGAGGGAGTGGAAGGACAGAGAAAACTCCCTTTAGGTTAACCTGGCACCATCATTTTTTTCAGTGGTTAATGACAGCTATTGCTTTTACATGAGTTTTATCATTTACTCATTTTTATATTTGGGGAAAGTTTTCACACCATGTTTTATTCTAATGGTTTACAACTTTAAGATCTTTTTTCTTCTTCAGGAAACAACAAGTACTCTTCTGGCACCTTAAAAACGAGATGGATTTATTTGGGGATGTTGACAATTCTTGGTGGTGATAGATAATGGTATTTTTTAAGGGTCATTCAATGGTCACTGGTGAGTGCTGTCCACATTCAAGCAGCAATCAGGAGATATACACATAAGATCTCTAAGATGTTAATTCTGCACGTCCAGTTACACAGAACAGTATGGCCCACAATTGTGGCAGGTTTAGCAGTAATAAAGGGTGATAAACTATGAGAGCAAAATGTATGTGTAGCCCATACAACTGTCATGACATTTGCAATGGTTCTGCAATAAAAATTGTAACACAGCAATACAGAAAATTAACAGATGTAATCTGATAAAAAGCCCCTATCCCTGTTCAAACCAAAGGAGGCACAGCTGAACTTCTTGACATATTGTTATTTAGTCTTTTTCCTTTTGGAATCTGTTTATGATGTTTCTTTGTTTACGGATGGGAATCCTGAGGTCAGAGGTAGAGCATCCAGGCATTTTAAAATACTTCCTCAGCTTTGGGGATCCTGATTCAAAATATTGTTGTGAAGGGGATCTTTTCTAGTATAACCCCTTCTGGCCAAAGAAATTGTTATCATTTTAAGTTTGACATCCCACATATTCTTCTTAGGTAGAGAGTCACTGAGTACTGAGCTTCTTACTTCACAGTAGCTGTACATAGGAATTTCACCTAGTGAAACTTCCTCAAGGGTCAGTTTTGTGAAATTTCTTTCCTTTTTCACTTCTTTTGCAACTCTCCAGAAAATGCCATTGTGCTCATTCTCCTCTGGTTCTCCTCCCCTCCTCCTCTTTCTTCTTTTTGCTGACCATGAATTTTCATAAAATTTCCTAAGACAACATTTTTATCAGTGTCTTGATGGGAATTTCCACGCGTACAATTTGTGTTGTGGAAGGCGTTGCGGCTTTCTATTGAGGGATGGATTGCACAAAATAGTGAATTGCTGCACTATTTCGCGAGGAGATAACCTCACAAAATCGTGCAGCCACTTGTGCAATTTCAGCATGCAAGGGGAGCCCCTGCTCTGCCCCCCTCCCCAGAATACTGGCATATACCTGTAACATTATGGAGGAGTCAATGGCAGTGAGGTCTCTTTCTATGCCTGCTCCTTTCAACAGCTGCAAACCACCATAAGAAAAATACCCCATAAAGATGGAAGAAGCTCTGTCGCTGGTGGTGATGCCTCTTCTTCCTAAAGTAATTCAGGTAAATGGCTTGTTTGCTCTCAAATATAGTGGAGAATTTTCAGCAAACGTTTGCTCTCAAATATAGTGGAGAATTTTCAGCAAACAAGCTTATACAGATGCACATGGGACTCCAAAGGATAGCACTAAGAAAGCAGTAACATTGCTGAGATATGACTTTTATGCTGATTTCATACATGGCTTCCATTAAAGGATCCTGAGGCAGTTGCCATTTGATGAAGGTGTCAATAATTGTCTAGGACGGACGCTGTGGCACTCCCGAAACTATTTTTCCAAGGATTCCAGAGAGAAAGAGAGATGCTGAGTCCTGAAGCAAGTGATCTCTTTTCTTCCATCTTTCAACTTGAGCTGTTTCAAAGGCCCCCAATGCACAGCCCACAGTCAAATTGCTTTTTAAATGTGTGTTTTTTTTTTTTTTTTTTTTTGCTACCTCCACCTTTCCTATCCTGCCATTAGGGAGGGAAAATAATTTCGTTGGGTTCAAGATTCCCATCAAAATGATCTGATTCACACCTCCAGAGCCTCACTGGGAGGTAAACGTGAACCTCGTCTCAGAAATATGTCTTTTTTTGCAAGCTGTGTGGAAATAAAATACCTTACGTGTGCCTACCTTTAAAAATTTGAATGGCTAAACAGGTATGTAGTTTAAAAAACATGCACAAGCATTCATTAGTTGATGGTTGAAAATGGATGCAGAAATGTACACATTAGGGAAAAGACATAAATACATGGGCAAATTACAGAAAAAGCCTCCCTAACATGCATATAGATTCCCATGCAGGAATTAAAAACAATGTCTGGGCTTGATGGGTGAAGCTTTTGGTCTTTCTGAGGAGAAGGAAACAAACTGGTAAGAAAAGAGCACTCATTTTTCTTTTCCATCAGGCTGCTCCTCGTGAAGTGAGTTGCACAACTGGTCGTGTGACTGGTTTTGCAACCAGCACACAGTGGACCGTGTGAAAGAGAGCTTGCTGGAGGGCAGGAAAGCTTGTACTATTTCCCTTATAGTAATGGATAATAAAATGCAGCAGCCAGATTGATGACTGGGTCTGGTTACAGAAAAATGACTATTAGGAACAGCATATATACCATATCGATAGTTAACAGATACTTAGGTTTTTTTAAAAAACTTGTTTCTGTTGTGTAATACTGGTCAATGTTTTTATAAATTTGATTGACTGTGCCTGGTGTTTTTGAATATTAATAAATAACAACCACCACCACCACCACCACCACAACAATACTACTACTACTACTACTACTACTACTACTACTACTACTACTACTAATAATAATAATAATAATAATTATTATTATTATTATTATTATTATTATTATTATTATTATTATTATTATTATTATTATTATTATTATTATTATTATTATTATTATTATTATTATTATTATTATTATTATTATTATTATTAATTGCACTATATACTAGAATGCATTCCAATAAAATCAATAATGTACAAACATGCAACACAACATTTAACAATAACCTTAATATTATGCATGTACCCACACTCTCTCCCCCTCTTTCCCTCCCTCTCTCTCTCCCTCTCCCTCTCCCTCTCCCTCTCTCTCTCTCTCTCTGTGTCTGTACCTGTACATCCACATATAACTCCTCGGAATAGGCAATGATCAAGAAAAATTAATCTTGTATTTGGATTTTGCCTTTTCCTGATGCCTTCCACTTTTCTCAGCATTACAGTGGTGCCTCGCTTAACAAGTGCCTCGCTGAGCGATGAAATCGCTTAACGAGGCACTCTGGGCCATCGCTGGAGCATTCGCTCAGCGATGGCCCCTATGGGGTTTTTTCGCTTTGCGAAGATCGCTAAGCGATTCGCTTAGCAATCTTCGCATAACGAAGCCGGGGAGAACAGCTGATCGGCGGTTCCAAAATGGCCACCGGAAGGTCCGCGCCGCATTTTCGCGCCCTGCCCTGGCAGCGCTATGAAGAAACATTGCTGAACGGTGAGTTTTCAAGCCATAGGAACGCATTGAACGAAGTTCAATGCGTTTCTATGGCTTTTTTTATTCCGTTTAGCGATGTTTCGCTATAGCGAAGGTTAATCCGGAACGGATTAACCTCGCTATGCGAGGCACCACTGTATTGTCTTTTCCAGAGAATCCTGCCTTCTCATGAAGTGCCCAAAGTGTTGTTGTTGTTTAGTCGTTAAGTCGTGTCTGACTCTTCATGACCCCATGGACCAGAGCATGCCAGGCCCTCCTGTCTTCCACTGCCTCCTGGAGTTGGGTCAAATTCATGTTGGTAGCTTTGGTGACAATGTCCAACCATCTCATCCTCTGTCGTCCCCTTCTCCTCTTGCCTTCACACTTTCCCAACATCAGGGTCTTTCCCAGGGAGACTTCTCTTCTCATGAGATGGCCAAAGTACTGGAGCCTCAGCTTCAGGATCTGTCCTTCCAGTGAGCACTCAGGGTTGATTTCCTTCAGAACGGATAGGTTTGTTCTTCTTGCAGTCCAGGGGACTCTCAAGAGCGTCCTCCAGCACCATAATTCAAAAGCATCAATTCTTCGGCGGTCAGTGTTCTTTATGGTCCAGCTCTCACTTCCATACATCGCTACTGGAAAAACCATAGCTTTGACTATGCGGACCTTTGTCAGCAAGGTGAGGTCTCTGCTTTTTAAGGTGCTGTCTAGGTTTGTCATTGCTTTCCTCCCAAGAAGCAGGCCTCTTTTAATTTTGTGGTTGCTGTCTCCATCTGCAGTGATTACGGAGCCCAAGAAAGTAAAATCTGTCACTGCCTCTGTCTCTTCCCCTTCTATTTGCCAGGAGGTGATGGGACCAGAGGCCATGATCTTCATTTTTTTGATGTTGAACTTCAGACCATTTTTGCACTCTCCTCTTTCACCCTCATTAAGAGGTTCTTTAATTCCTCCTCACTTTCTGCCATCAGAGTGGTATCATCTGCATATCGGGGGACAATATACAGCCTTATCGTACTGCTTTCCCAATTTTGAACCCATCAGTTGGTTCAAACATGCCCTAGCTTTGTTCTTTGTCATTTTATTATTATATGGTCATAGACCCGAAAATACAAAGATAAAAACATTATATAGGATATACAGAATAAGTAAGTTGTTAGAACATATCAGCAGTATAAAACCTGAGTCATGTGGTTCTTTGTTCTTCATACATATAATTTATTCACTGTATCATTAAGCCCCTGTCCAAGGGATTTGAGGGATGTGAGAACGGTATTGGATCAGAACTGGATCAAATATCGAAGTGTTTTCTCAGGGACCATTTCTAAAATCGCTTTGCTATAGGACTTTTCTGCATGTTGCGGAGGTAACTGCATGGCGTACTTTGTTGTTGAACAGAACATCACATTGAATTGATCTGATTTATTAGCCGATAAGATTTGTTATGGAGTGCCCTCACCGGAGCCAGGCAAGGGCCGTCCCAGGAGAATCGGCAAACATTTCTGCACAAAAATCACCGAAAAAGGGAAATGGTTTTCCTTTTTTTTTTTCTTTGTTGACACTCAAAAATGTTTGTGAATAACAGCACTCTGGACGAGACCGACATCTGTCAGCAAAAATGGGAGGCAGGGGATCACACAGCCCCAGAATGAATAGCCGGCTACAAAGGGAGATGATTTTTACATGTTGAAAATCATTGTCTTGTGACTCTTCCACAAGCCGAGCCCTTTTTCAGGGAGAAGACGAATAACAGGGAGAAAAGAGTGTCAAGGTCAACAGCCTATCCTCAAGTTCAGGAGCCTCCAAACACCTGCTTGTTCTCACCAAACACCTGCTCAGAGATACAACAACAAAATAGGTAGGGCCTTTTTTGACCCAAGGAGTCCCAGCCTCATTCACCGTGTTCCCGAAAGGCAGTGAAAGGAAAGGGGTGGGGTCCCGTCTGCGTCTCATTCTCCAGCAGGCCCCGAAAGGTCAGGTTTCCTTCCCGGACATTGTATTTCCAATGAAAAGGCTAACTGGCATTGTCAAAAATCCCAGATGCCCCTCGTGGTTTGCACTTCAACACTCATTGAAACACCAACAAAATGGTGCCCAGAGAAGAGTCAGTCCTCATGGAGGCCACCACTTGCTTTTCTTCGTCTGCCTCCTTTTAAAGATCTTTCTGTTGCACCTTTTACGACCAAAGGAAAGATCAATAGAGCATCCCCTTAAAAAAGGAGACAGAAATAAAAGGTTTGAAATCAGTTTGAGAACATGCTTTAAAGATAGAAATTAAAACAGAGGATTGGACAAAAATTTGGAAGAGGAGAGTTTTAAGATTAATGTCGGTAAGAAAAAAAGGGAAAAAAGTTTTAAAATGAGTCTAAGGTAGTACATGACTCCAGCGAAATTAAATATAATAAATTCAGACTATTTCTAAGGCCTGTTGGAAAGGTGGTGCAGAAATTGGCACGTATTATCATATGTGGTGGGAGTGTAAATGGATTCAGAAATTTTAGAAACTGATTTTTAAGGAAATACGTGATATATTTGGAAAAGATATCAAATTCAATTCTAAAATTGTTTTCTGGTCAATTTTTGATGAGATAGAACTTGATTATGGCTCAAAGGAATTGATTTCCAATTTTATGACAAGTGCTCGATATTTAATAGCAAGATTCTGGAAAGACCAAACTTTGGGCAGCAGTGGAAGACAAGAGGGCCTGGCATGCTCTGGTCCATGGGGTCACAAAGAGTCGGACACGACTAAATGACTAAACAACAACAACTGAGTTTTTAAAAAACAATCAAAGGCACAAATTCTTCCATGATCAGGATGGAAAGAATCTGGGGAGTAAAAAAAAAATGAAGAGAGGAGAGAGGGGAACTGGCCCATTTTTTACCTCTCCTGGAGGAAAATTTCCATTTTACTTGTTTCTTCCATGTGTGACACTGCCAGGTTGACTAGGGAAAGTATACCACTGTCAGAGCCTTGTTAGGTCAAATGAATGGCCTACAGAAGTCCAGTTGCCTGGAGGAAGCCCACCAGCAGGACGTGATGTCAAAAGCCTTCTTCAGCTCTTGATGTCTGCCAGTTGGTCCTCAGGCTGCCTCACGAAAGTGGACTCTTCGGCAGTACAAAATGTGGCAGCCAGGTTGCTCACTGGGGCTGGCCACAGGGATCACAGACCCCACACACACACACAAACACACACTATACTGGCTCTTGATCTGCTTCTGGGCACAATTCAAAGTGCTGGTTTTAACCTGTAAGTGGGCATTGTAGGGACCTACATGAAAAGGGGAATGAAGGAGGAGCAGCTGGCTGGAGCAGTTGGGGCTGCGAGATCCAGGCTGGCCCGAGGCGGGGCTGCAGTGGATGCAGGTGGAGCTCCTGGCGGGCGAGCTGTGGGGAGAAAATGGGGCTCAGCTCCTTCGTGCACCCTGTCCTGCCCCTGATGGCCTGCCCCAGCCCTGCTGCCCCAGCTGTGCCCAAGGAAGAACCCTAGGACTCTCTGGCCGGCGCACCGCCCTCCTCCACCTCCTGGCCACTCCCCTGGAGAGTGCACTGGGCACCCTTGGAGCAACTGATCTTCTTCGTGCGGTGTCACTACATGAGCGGAAGGTGTGCGTGCAAGAGGGGCTGCTGTGCACTGTTGCTCCGACAAGGAGAAGGGCACCCTCCTGTGTCTCGAGGACCTGATCCGGGACATCTTCCGGGGCTCTGAGGGCACCGTGCCCCTTGAGGCACACACAGCCGTCTCACATGAGGGACCACATAGTTAATACGTTGTTGTTGTTTAGTCGTGTCCGACTCTTTGTGACCCCATGGGCCAGAGCACACCAGGTCCTCCTGTCTTCCACTGCCTCCCGTATTTGGGTCAAATTCATGTTGGTCACTTCGGTGACCCTGTCCATCCATCTCATCCTCTGTCGTCCCCTTCTCCTCTTGCCTTCACTTCTGGGACCACCTGAACTTCAACATTTTTTACTCAGGGGATGGTTCAGGCTTGATTTGATCTAGGACCCACTTGTTCATCTTTCTGGCAGTCTAGGGTATTTGGAAAGCACCACATTGCAGATGAATCAGTTTATTTCCTGTACAAAGCTCTTGTGAAAGAACTTGAGGTACAGAAAACTGGTCTGTCTTAATAAAGCTGAAATGATGAAGAAGTTTTTATTCAAACTGGGGGTTAGAAAGTAGGATTCCCTTTCCTCAAAACTTAAAGAGAACACCCTGATTTAGATGGTTTGTGATAAATTTAGATCTGTGATGAATTCAGTGGTGTAATAGAGTCTAGACTTGATGAGTGATGTTTTGGGTCTTCCAAAGGAGCAGGAACTATTGTCTGCACCCTCAGCTACACCTTTTTCTTCTTAAAGGAAACGTTTTGCACAGACATCTGCAGAGTCATTTTGTACAAATTTCAGAAGCCTTGTGCAGGAAAAGAGGAACTCTTTGTCTTACTCTCACGCTGGAGATGAAGAATCTCACAGGGCATGGAAATTTCTCATCTGGATGTCTTGTATCAAGATAGACATGGTCTAGAGGGGCAGGGTATAAATCTAATAAATAAATAAATAAATAGCCTATATGAATGAGAATGAGAAATGTAGTCAGCATTTGTTATATCACTTTTGCATTGTACAGAACACAGCACAGAGACCATTCACCCACCCAGCACACTCCTGTTGATGGCTAAGTTGTGCTAGACAATTGAAAGAGATTTTGAAAAAGTGCCCAGTAATCTGTCAACTCTGAGCACTCCTGAAATCCAGGACTGAAAGTCCATGAACTCCAGACTTTTGAAATAATTTGGTTCATTTCCAATTGGAATTCAGCACCAGGTGTCCGTAGTGAAGTGCCTGGAGGCAATCAAAATACCTGCTGGTGTCACCTTGTCCTCCTAATGATCCTTATATTTTTAAACACAAACATAATAAAAAAAATAAATGCTTATCCAAGCAGGACAGCTACATATGCTTTCCTCACTTGCTGAAAGAGAGAGAGAGATGTCAGTGGTGCTTAAAGCAAAACTATCAACATATGGGAGTATTTGCAAATATATCCGCATAGTCTGCAATCAAAACCTTATTAAACCTTGCAAGGTGATTGAATTTCATCCAAACCTCTGACCATTCCTTGTTTTGCCCGTGCAAGGGTCCAGAAAAGGATGAAACACCGAGCCCTGTTCAGATCTTAGTCTCCAGGGCCGGACTGGGACCAAAAATCGGCCCTGGCATTTAGAGCACACAGGCCCACCAGCTGTGGGGACACAGGCCCACCTGGCTTTGGGCCAGGATTGGCCCTATGGACCCCTGAAATGCACCGGGGGGATTTTGAGTGAGGTGCTCTCGCCATCAGCCTGGCCTACCTCACAGGGCTGTAGGGAGGAGGATAAAACTTGGGAGGGAGCCGAGGATATGAACGAAACGAATAAACAGAACCTTCCTGTGCAAGAGGAGTGTATCTTTTCTGCTGCAGCGCATCCTAAGGAGCAGGATAAGAAGGCAACTCGTATCTAAAGCAGGGTTGTGACATTTTCAGGGGACGGTGAATCAAAGCCAGCGTAGCCCAGCTCTGATGAGGAAATTTTCACTTAAAAAAAAAACTGGCCAGGAAAGTTGATCTTTCCGGGACCAGGTCAGGATCCCTCCGGTCGAGGCTGGGCTTGCCGACGAAACTTCAGCCCAGCCTTGTCAGAGTGGCTTTCCTGGGAGGCAGTGTGGCCACCCTGCCCGGGAGGAGAGGCTTTCTCGGCTTCCAATTTCCGATCAGCCCTCCTCACCTCTTCCAGTCCCCCCTCCGCTCTTTTCCCCGTCCTTGGCCCCTTCCTCCTCCTCCTCCCCTCTCCGGGCCCCCCCCGCTTTCCCTCCTCGCCCACCCGCCCAGGGAAGGCCGGCCGAGGCGCCCGCTCCCCCAGCGACGCACTTCCCTTTGGAGAGGCCAAGGGCGCCCGGCGAAGGCGACGCGCCCGGGTACCGTGAGCTCTCGGCCACCTGGGCGCCCGGGCAGCGGGCCTGGCCAGGCCGGGGCGGGCGGGCGGTGGGGGAGGATCTGAGGCGAGGCTGCCTCCTCCTCCTCCTCCTGCCGCCGCTCCCGCTCCGCCCTCCGGCCCTCCCCGGCCCTGGCGCGCCAGGGCGAGGAAGTGAGCGAGCGGGGCGGGGGATGGGCCGGCCAGACCCTCCGGCTGGCCACCAGCACCAGCCGCGGCCCAAGAGCAGCCGGCGGGCAGGCAGGGCCGGGAAGCCGCGGCGTCTTGGCTGCCCGCGCTGGCCTCGAACAAAGCGCGCAGCCACCGCCGCCAGCTCCGCGGGTGCGGGAGGGAGGCGGAGCGGCCGTGTCCCCATGGGGCGCGGGTGCGCTCTTGGGCCGGGTGGGGAGGTTGGGGGGGACACCCCAGCTGGAGGGGCGGGAGGAGGAGGAAGGAGGAGGAAGAGGAGGAGGCAAGGCAAGGCAAGGCAAGGGGGCGGGGAGGGAAGGCTCCCTTTCGCTCTCTCTCTCTCTCGCTCGCTCTCTTTTGGGGAGGGGGGCTCAGCCTGGCCCTGCGCTGAGGCAAGAACCGGCCCTTCTGACCATCGGCCCTTCTGGCATTTGCCAGAATTGCCAGATGGCCAGTCCGGCCCTGTTAGTCTCCATACACAAGGGCTTAAGAGGGGGTGTAGGGATCGGGTAACCAAGCCCTGACTCCCAGTGCATCAACCAGAGCTGAAAAATAATTCATGGAAAGTAATGGCATTTCCTAACAGCATGCTACTTTGGGTGATAATGAAGAAGGAACAGTATGACATTTGAAGGAAAGTTAACAACTGGGCAGTTTTGGAGTAGCTGGTGCAACATTTATTTATTTATTTATTTATTTATTTATTTATTTATTTATTTATTTATTTATTTATTTATTTATTTACTTACAGTGGTGCCTCGCATAACGAGCGCACCGTTTAACAATGAATCCGCAATGTGTTTCTTCACATTGTGAGGGGGAACAGCTGTTCGGCGGTGGAAATGGCTGCTGGAACCACCCAAAATGGCCACCGGAACCACCCAAAATGGCCGCTGGAACACCCAAAATGGCCGCCGGAACACCCAAAATGGCCGCTGGAACACCCAAAATGGGCACCGGAACACCCAAAATGGCCACTGGAACATGGGGAAACATCGCAGAACGGTGAGTTTTGGGCCCATTTGGGCCCAATGGGTTTTTTTGATCCGTATAGCGATGTTTCCCCATAGCGAAGGTTAATCTGGAATGGATTAACTTTGCTATGCGGGGCACCACTGTATTCATTCATTCATTCATTCATTCATTCATTCATTCATTCATTCATTCATTCATTCATTGGATTCCTATTCTGCCCATCTAGACCAAAGGTGAATGAACAGACTTGTGGTGCTGGAAAGAACAGATGGACTAGGACACAGGAGATCTGAATTCAAATCCTCACATGCCCATGGAAAGTCACTGGGGGTGTGGAACTGGTAAAACCACTCCTTAAATATCTCACGTACCTTGAAAACCCTATTAGGGTCACTGTGAGCTAGTTGATGGCATGTAACACACACACAGCCTAGCTGACCCTTGGTGTCTCTGCCGTTCTAAGTGTCTATAATGCTATGATTCCTGGTCTGGTCACCAAGATGGATTCTTTTGAAGGTCCCGTGCAGTGTGCAGTGTTTTTAGAGCAGGGGATGCTAAATAGTGTTCATATACAAGAGAGTGTGTGCAATTTAAAAATGCACCTGAAACATTGCATCTGAATAAGGTCCCAATACAGTGCCATTAGTATATCAGACAAAACTCTTTCATGTTTGTAGCACTCTCTCAAAACTCTTTCCGGACTCATTTTCCTGACTCACTTTCTCTAATTTGCCATCGGATCACATGAGGTCACCAAAATCCTTTTCTCGGTCCCAATTTAGATGAAGATATGAAAGAGGGCCTTCTCTGTGGTTGCTTCCAAGCTGTGGGATGCTTTTCCTTGAGACACAACATGGCCCCCCTCTCTTTTAACCTTCTTCAGGCACAGACTTTTAGTAGCCATAACTGAGTCCCTGGATGCTGGTCTTTTGCTTTCTGAAGTCTGCTCTTAAAATTTTAAATGCTTTTGATTTCTTAATGGATTTTTAATCATAAATAATAATATTCACATGCCATCAAGTCAACTCCGACTGATGGTGGCCCTTTTCAGGGTTTTCCAGATAGAGAATACTCAGAAGTGTTTTACCCTTCCCTTCTTCTGGGGATGTCTTGGGACTGTGCAGCTTGCCCAAGGTCACCCAGGCTGGCTCTTCTCCCAGGAGACAAAGTAGGGAATTCAGCTCCCAACCTCTGGCTCTGCAGTCAGATACCTAAACCACTGAGCTATCCAGCCAGCTAATTAAATGTATTGTAGTTTAATTGCTTTTTAATCTGTAATTTATTTTTAGTATTACTTGTTTTCACATTGTGAGCTGCCTTGGGTTCCTTCATTGGGAGAAAGATAAAGGCAAAGGTTCCCCTTGACATTTAGTCCAGTCGTGTCCGACTCTAGGGGGCGGTGCTTATCCCCGTTTCCAAACCGTAGAGCCAGTGTTTGTCCAAAGACAGTTTCCGTGGTCACGTGGCCAACGTGACTAAGACATGGAACTCTGTGACCTTCCCATTGAGGTGGTGCCTATTTATCTACTCGCATTATTACATGCTTTCGAACAGCTAGGTTGGCAGTTGCTGGGACAAGCGACGGGCGCTCACTCTGTTGCGCGGATTTGATCTTATGACTGCTGGTCTTCCGGCCTTGCAGCACAGAGGCTTCTGTGGTTTAACCTGCAGTGCCACCACGTCCCTGTACATTATGAGAAAAGCAGCCTACAAATGATACAACACAACACAACACATACATGCGTACATGCATACATGCATACAGTGGTGCCTCACTTTACGATTGCCCCGCATTGTGATGAATCCGCTTTACGATGATCTTTTTGGTCTAAACGATGGTCTAAATGGGGGAATTTCGCTTTGCGATGATCGGTTCCTTGCTTCGGGAACCGATTCCTACGCAAAACAATGTTTTTTAAACAGCTGATCGGCGGTTTCAAAATGGCCACCGGGTAAATAAAATGGCTCCCCGCTGTGTTTAGGGACAGATTCCTCGCTATACAGACAGCAAAAATGGCCACCATATGATCTTCGCTGGACGGTGAGTTTTAAGCCCATTGGAACGCATTGAAAGGTTTTCAATGTGTTTCAATGGGCTTTTTATTTTCACTTTACAATGTTTTCGCTTAACAGTGATTTTCCTGGAACTGATTATTGCCGTTAAGCAAGGCACCACTGTACATGCATGCATACATACACACATACACACATACACACATACACAGATAGATAGACAGATAGATAGATAGATAGATAGATAGATAGATAGATAGATAGATAGATAGATAGATAGATAGATAGATAGATAGATACATACATACATACATACATACATACATACATACATACATACATACATACATACATACATACATACATACATACATACATCCTGAGCGAGGGTAGAGCTGTAACCATAATGAAGACAGGGGTGTGCCACCCAAAACGCTCTGATGCCAATCAGAACTTTTTACATTCAGCTCCAGGAGTTTAAGTAAAACTGAAAGCCCATTCAGAACATGCTTCAAACCTTGGTGCTCAATGCTTGATAGACACTGGAGTGAGAAAGACAGGACATCCATGTGTGGAAGACTAATGCTGGCAGGACTTACATGAATCGCCACGTCCCTACCAAGGTAATAGCTCTATTGTTCTGCCTGAGTAGGGATGTAACCACATGGGAATTCCAAGAACTTCGATTTATTATTTTATTTGTTTAAAATATTTCTATAGTATGCCACCTTAATCCTAAAGGATCCTAGGTGCCCTACGGCATTAAAAGAAGCAAAGTTAAAAGCTAAGGTAATAAAGTATGACCATATTTCAAAAAGCATTAAACAATTTTTGTGCAGTCGTGTTCGACTCTGGGGGGCGGTCCTCATCCCCGTTTCCAAGCCATAGAGCCAGTGTTTTGTCCGAAGACAATCTTCCGTGGTCACATGGCTTGTGCGACGTAGACACAGAACGCTGTTACCTTCCCACCGAGGTGGTCCCTATTTATCTACTTGCATTTGCATGCTTTCGAACCGCTAGGTTGGCGGGAGCTGGGACAAGCAACAGGCGCTCACTCCGTCGCGTGGATTCAATCTTACGACTGATGGTCTTCTGACCCTGCAGCACAGAGGCTTCTGCGGTTTAGCCCACAGTGCCACCATGTCCCATAGTAAACTTCATAAATAAAACAATAGTTAAAGCCCAAGTAAAACAACAGAATGAAATAATCCCTTTAAAAATCCTCCTTTGTAGGCTGAAAGTCTGTCTCTGAAGAATGCCATGATTCTGCGTACCCATGGGGATCTTTTAAAAATGCTCATATGGAGAATGTGACAAAGTGAAATAAAGACTTTTCCAAATGAGTCTCTTTTTTCACCTGTTCCCACTAGGATTGGCCATGCTGGCTGGGGCATTCTGGGTACTGTAGTCCAGAAAGGTAACATTTGCAAGCCAGCTCTGCACTCGTTCGATGTTGGGAAAAAGAAGGAGTCCTGAGAATCAATGTTAGAAGGAAAAAAGCAAAGTTAGAAGTTATTAAATTAAGCAGTGCTGAAAAACACGATGCAGAGATTACCCGCATGATTCAAGCGGAGGGAAGGTGGTGGTAGTGGTTTTCTTGAGGTACAGAGAAGAAAAACTGCATAATTTCCCAAGGTACTTGTTATTCTTGCATATACATATATATCTTTAAATATGTCAACAGGATGTATCTCTGTTGTCCACCGGGAAGCAGGTCTGTGAACACAGATGCTGATGCGAACAGAGAGATTACTCCGGCTAAGTCCTTCCCGAGAGTTATTAAGCTGCTGACAATATGTGAATCAGATGAATTTACCACTGCTTCGGTAATTGTCTTTCATATATGAACAACCCTCCCTCCTTCCAACTTTTATGATTCATCATATTTATTTTTTCTTTCCTCAAGCAACATCTTTTATTAGTCGCACACTCACTGCCGAAATTTAATTTCTGCGAAAGAACAACAAAGCCGTTGATTATTATTATTGAGAATCTGGTACAACACACAGTGAAATAAAATCTATAAGGCATTAAAATGACAGATTAGGCGCGGGCTGTGCTCATTTACAAGTGTTAGAACATCATGTTAATGCCTCACCAGCACAACATAAAATGAAAATCAAGTCTTTCATGCTGCTTTACTAATTCCACAAAGCTCCAAAGAGTGCCAACTGTGGGCCTCGTTAAAACGGCGAGGTCCTTTTTCTGATTTCCCCGGCAGAAGATTTGTCGCAAACACACGAGACGGTCTCGCATATGTCACCGCTCTCCTCCAAGATGAACAGTTGCCATTGTCACGACGCTTTGGCTCCAGGCAGATGTTTGGAGCAAAGACAGGATTTAAATCATAGGAAGGGATCTGGGAGGTCATCTAGTCCAACCCTGGATTCTATGCTGAAAATGCAGTGCAGGTAACAGCCAGTGAATGAAGGCTACATCCTGATAGTGGTTGATCTGTGTTGGCTTTTAGTCCGAACCTTAAAATAGCCATCTAAGGGGATGAACATATTTGGGGAGAGAGGGCACAGCCCTTTAGAGGGCTGTCATAAAGTTCAGACTGAAACCCGGACAAGATCTACTCCCAAATCTGTGACACTGGCAATGGGCAAGATTTACTACCATAATGAAAGTGATGATGACCCAGGTGAAACAACTGAGGGCTGATGTTAAAGCCCCATAGCACCGGTTGGCTGAGGTAACTCCTCACTGTCTTTTATGGTTGAGCTGTTTCCCTTCATCAGACGTTCAAGGGAGCCTGTGGTGATACTTGAATTCTATAGAATGATGTTGCTCTCAACTCTCAAGGGCTGGTATCAAGCGTATGCATAGCTGAGCTGATACAGGTGGGCCTGTAACTGAGTAGGAGCCCAAATCCACTGGCAGGGGCCCTCTTGATGTCTTTCTCATCTTCCCCATTGCAAGCTTCTTCTTCAACTCCCTTTCAATGGGACTTGGTGGTACTAATGAAGGAAGGAGTCCGATTGCTCACTAGTTTTCTCCTTGAGATGCAAATCCTGCCTCATTTTATCATAGAATAATGGAAGGAGCCTATCAGGCCATCGAGTCCGACGCCCTGCTCAAGGCAGGAATTCAAATCAAAGCATATCTGCTGGGGGGAGGGGTTCAGTTTTGCCTTGAATGCCTCCAGAGCTGGAATGCTCACCACCTCCCAAGGTCTTTGGTTTCATTGTCTAACATTTAAGAGATTTTTTCCTGATCTCCAGCCTAAATCGGGCTTCCTATAGCTCTGGGATGATCCAGAACAAATCCTGTCCCTCCTCTATATTTGAAAAGGGCTATCATATCTCCCCTCGGTTTTCTTTTATCAAGGCTAAACATGCCCAGTTCTTTCTGTCTTTCCTCCTAGGGCTTGGTTTCCAGTCCCCTGATCATCCTTGTCACCCTCCTCTGAAGTGGTTCCAAGTTGTCAGCATCTGTTTTGAAGTGGCATGTCCAGAACTGGACACCGGACTCTGTGTGTGTGTGTGTGTGTGTGTGTGTGTGTGTGTGTGTGAGTGAGTGAGTGAGAGAGAGAGAGAGAGAGAGAGAGACTCGAAATGATTTAGCACAATTTTGGTATTGATCTTTGCCCATATCCAGCAAGACATAAAATATAAAACAGTGACAATTCTTGCACTTTTGCATAAAAATACTAGCCCTGGATGGGTTATTTGTGTCTTTGTGATCATTCAGCTATCTCTTTGGGTTTTTTTGTTTGTTTGTTTGTTTTGTTTTGTTTTGTATGGTGAGCTTAGCTTTGGAAAGGTGGTTGTTTTGCTTAGTGGCATTTTCCCCCAGCTTGTCTTGAATGAAACTGGAAAAACTGAAACATTTCATCCCATCCCTTCTCCCCACCTACCAAGCAAGGACGAGATAACAAGGATGCGGGGAAGAAGAAGGGGAACCGCAGCCAGCAGTGTCAGTGATGCTGACAAGGCGGGCTTTACTGAAAGAGGGGATCCATGGAAGGTCGCTTGCCTGAGAGACGAAGGGCAGGCACAAAACATTTTCCTTCCTAAGGTAGAAGGCCATGTGGTATTTCCATCCCATAATAATCTTAGAGTCTTATATCTGCAGAACTGGGACCTTACGGATTATTGAGTCCAGCCCCCTGTCAAGGAGGCACAGTTGGGGATTCAAACTCCCAACTTCTAGCTCCGCAGCCAGAGATCTAAACCATTGAGCGATCCAGCATCCCATATATAGAGGCTTAGTGGATTTTTTATTCTAGCCCTTGTGATGGCCTCCTGAGGGAAGCAGGCTAGTTTAGGAGGCCCAGGTCAGCCATTTAATTGACATCTTAATTCACTTCCCATATCCATCACTCAAGGCAGCCTCCTTACTAGACCTAATGGTAGGGTGGGCCCCTTAGAGCTGGCAGTACAAATCACTCTAACCACAGCCTAGCAAAAGCTTCCCAAACATGGCCAAACCAGGAGCATAAAGGCCCCATTATTCATTAACGTGAGGCAAGAATCTCAAAATATAGATAAATTCTAATAAACAGAGGGACCTGGAGTAGATGCAGTCAGATTGACATTTCCTTCAGAATTGTCCCAGGCAGATTGGCTTCTCTTAGGTAATCTAAGCTTCAGGCACCCAGTACGGTACATTTTGCTGAGATCTGCCTTCTTGCAGTTTAAAACCAGGCTTCTTAGCACCAAGTTCACCTCCAAAGGAGACTCCGGCAAAGTAGAACAATATTCCTGAAATTACAGGACAAACAAGCAAACCTCAATTCAGTTCTGATGGACTTGCTGCGTGTTGACTGGTGGCATTGTTCTGAACTGTTTTCAGAACTGGGATGATTAGTAGTGCGTGTTCTCACAATACGTCACATCCTGTGATGCAGTGGTTCTTAACCTTTGTTAATCAGGTGTTTTTGAACTGCAACTCCCAGAAACCCCAGCCAGCAGAGCTGATGGTGAAGGCTTCTGGGAGTTGCAGTCCAAAAACATCTCAGTAACAAAGGTTAAGAACCAGTGCATTTCGATCCCCCTTTCCACCATGTGGCTTTCTGTAAAGAAGTCTATGGGACCAAGGCCATATTATTCATACAGGTGACTAGGCTGAAGCCTAGGGGCCTCACAGAGACTAGGGGCCCATCAGTTGTGTGCATGCATGTGTATGTGTTTGTTTGCTGAGGCACCCTGGGACTCCAACGTTTAAAGGCACTTTGCCCCACCCATGGGCTTTCCTGAAAAGTTCTACTCATGCAATAAAATATGTAAAAAAATTTCTAAAAAGAATTCTTCAGGAGACTCTCAAAATGGATATAGGGCTATGTACTGCAGTCTAGTACCTACCATTACCAGGGTCAGGCTGTCAGCTGTAATGGGGCAAAAGATTTAAGTGCTGGAGGCGCCCCCCCAAAATAACTAAAGTCTACGGGGCCGGCCACAGGGTAACATAGCTCTGGATATGAGACCATTTTGTGCAGCCGTAAGGGCTGCCCTATTCCCATTAAAATCTCTGCAGTTTGCGTGATAATAGTCCAAGTGTCCCTGCTCCTTTGAGGAGCAAAGCACATGCCCACAGCCGCCCATGGTTGCGGACAGACAATAAAGAGGCCGAGAACCCATCAGAGTCATCAAGAAAGCAGCCGCCAGCCCACAATCTGTGTGAAGAAGGGGAGGCTTGGTCATCTCCAGTCATTAACAAATAGTGGCTGCATTCCTGTTGGCAATCGTGTTAAAGGAGTAACTTCTAGCAGGGAATTGCCGGAGGTTAAGGAATCTCCTACGGGATTCTTGCCCACAGTAGTAGATATGGTAATCGTCTGAATTGAATTCGCTCATTCCTGTCCATTTTAGTTCACTGATGCCCAGGATGTCAATGTTTATTCTTGGCATCTCCTGTTTGACCACATCCAGCTTACCAAGGTTCATAGATCTTACATTCCAGGTTCCTATGCAGTATTTTTCTCTGCAGCATCGGACTTTCCTTTCAATTCCAGGCACGTCCGCAGCTGAGCATCCTTTCGGCTTTGGCCTAACCACTTAATTAGCTCTGAAGCTATTGTCCTTGTCCTCCGCTCTTCCTCAGTAGCATGTTGGACGCCTTCCAACCTGAGGGGCTCATCTTCAGCATCATATCTTTTAGCCTTTTGTTTCTGGTCATGGGGTTTTCTTGGCAAAGATAGTGGAGTGGCTTTCCAGTTCCTGCTCCAGGTGGATTGTGTTTGTTCACTATGACCTGTCCATCTTGGGTGTCCCTGCACGGCATAGCCCATAGCGTCTCTGAATTACTCAAGCCCCTTTGCCATGACAAGGCAGCAATCTGTGAAGGGGTTCCCATAGGAGATTCCTTAACCTTCTCTCATGAGAAGAGAAGACTCCCTGGAAAAGACCCTGATGTTGGGAAAGTGTGAAGGCAGGAGGAGAAGGGGACAACAGAGGACGAGATGGTTGGACAGTGTCATCGAAGCTACCAACATGAATTTGACCCAACTCCCTGAGGCAGTGGAAGACAGGAGGGTCTGGCATGCTCTGGTCCATGGGGTCACGAAGAGTCGGACACAACTTAAGAACTAAACAACAATAAGGGAATATCCACAAGCATTTCCTGCTACATGCTGAGTTGCACATGGAGATTTCTTCACTTACTGATAAATTTACTGCTAAAGTTATACCTTTTGCATGACTGTGCAACAGAATTTCAGCCAGTGAGCATTCACTATAGGTCAGACCTATGAAGAGCCTCTGCTATCCATAAAGATTTGATACATACGTCAGAATGCTGAATTTTCTAAAGCATGCTGCTTAAAGGGAAGCGTGCTATTTATACACTACCCCATAGTACTTAAAGCTCTCTCTAGGTGGTCCACAATCTAATTATGCAAGCTACCCATTGCCCCACACCAAGCCTGTGAGCCTATGGGTACTCAGTTTACCAACCTCAAAAGGACGGAAGGCAGAAGATCGAACTCAAATTATGAGCCTTCACTGAAGTTTAACCATTGTGCCATGAGACAATATAGAGATTCTGATGAATTTAAAAACAGTATGTAACAATTCAGCAGCATGCAGTATAATGACAAGTGCAAGGGTGCTTCTGAGCATGTCTGAAAGGAATGTCTTGAAACTATAGGAAAGGTCCTCAACAATCTGAGTTACCATGTCAGCAGCATTCCTTGCCTTGAGAGTGAAAGCCATAGAGTTCGCAAAGGGACCCTGAAACATTAGTCTCGGGGGTCAAAATCTGGCTATCCTATAAGAAGCTTCCCTAGGAAGCTGGGCTGAGGGCGAAGGCCAGGTCTGTTTGCATGGATGCCTTGCTGAGTTTTTTTCCTGGGCTTTCTTTTTGTCTCCTGACCACATGGCCTGGGGGTGGGGCCTAGGGGTGGGACCTCCTGATTTAAAAGAGTGTGTCTCTAATTTTGTATCTGGCCTTAATATGGTAAATAGGAAAGCCAATGAGATTTGCATAAGCCGGGGAGTCAGGAAAGTTTTAAGGATCAGATCCTACTTTTGCACTATTAAAGAGCAGGCCGGGTAGGTGGGGCTCGTCAGCCATGGAAGGCAGCCCATCTAGGAGAAGGAAAACTCCGGTTTCAAACCTCCACTGCCTTGTGGCTATATCCACTCATGGAAAAGGCTTCAGGAGTTAACCTCGAGGCAAAATCCGGAGCTGGAGTCCCGAAGGCAGCATGTGTCGTTCTGCCAACTCCTGCGACATTGCTGGAACCAGTTGTATTGGCTCTTGCCTTTCCATTGGATCATTTCAGCAATGTGGAGAGGGGGGATCTTCTGCTTGGGTAACAGCCTATCCTCCATATTACCTTACCCGGGCTTCATGCTCTGGAGAGGACACTCCTCGATTCAGAGCATGTTACCATAGTCTCTCGAGACTGAAGGATGCCTATGCCTATAAGAAGCTGGAAAGTGATATGTATTAGTAATTAATTGCCATTCCAATTTGAATTAATTCATTCAATGCATGCCACCGTGACAGTTTCAACTTATGGCAACCCTTCCTAGTATCAAATTATCAGTTTTCTTTACTGTGCAGCTTTCCCACCTAAACATGGGGATCAGAAATATGAAAGTGTGGATTATCTTTGTCTTCGTTTCCAGCGACCTTAGGTTATAGGTTTTGCACATAGTTTATATATTGTTTTCTCTTGTTCTTCTTAAGAATTGTCATTTAAAAATATTTTAAAAACCCAAGGGGGGGGTTCTGGGAGAGTGAACCCTAAACTCTGTGAGAACCAGGTTGACCTCTTTTTCTGAGAATCCAGATCCAAAACCTGAGGTTTAGGATCCCTACAAGTCAATTTGGGTTGGGTTTGGGCTTTTTTTCCCCCAATATGAAGAACACCTGTGACAAAACTAGATTCGTTGTTGCCCAGAATATGCCCTTGGATTTAAAAATTAAAGTGATTAAGGTTTCACCTTGGGCTTTATTGTCTCTTGAAAAAAAGAACAAGAGAGAAACATACAGAAGAAGAGACCAGAACTAGCATAGCCCACGGCTCAGCGTTTGTTAGCTGAAGCTCGATTTTTGAAATTCAGTCCTAGGAGACAAACGCTCACTTCCACGGTCCGATCTGTAACAAGTGGAACTTTTTCTCATTTTCTCTCCCTCTTTGACATGAGGGCGTCTTTAGCCACCAGACACAAACCGAAGGAACAGAGCAACTAAGCAGTTAAAAGCATGAGCTATGGGCTGGGAAGTCTCTGGTTTAAAATAAAATAAAATAGTAATGAATTCAGTGTCTGGTCTTCAACCAATGTTTCTCATGTCCTAACTACAGTGATGTCCCGCATAGCGAGGTTAATCCGTTCCGGATTAACCCTCGCTATGGGAAACATCGCTCAATGAAATGAAAAAACCCATTGAAACGCATTAAACTTGGTTTAATCCGTTCCAATGGGCCCTGAAACTCACCGTTGAGCGATGCTTCCCATGGCCGGCAGCCATTTTTGCGCCCTCCCCTCGCTTAGCGAGGGTGCGAAAACGCTGCACACGGCCATTTCGGGGCTTCTGGTGGCCATTTTGGAGCCGCCAAACAGCTGATCCGCGGGTCGCAAAGCGAAGGTCGGTAAGCAAAACGCTTACCGACCTTCACTATGCAATTTTCGGCCATAGAGGCCATCGCTTTGTGATCGCATTAGCGATCGCAAAAACGTCCTCGCTATGCGGATTCGTCATTCTACGGTGCGCTCGCTAAGCGAGGCACCACTGTATATGTTACCGATAATCCATCACTATAACAGGCCATTCCTTGAGTGCTCATTATGAATCTAACTCTTCCTACTAAAATTTTTGATTCTTCTTGCCTCTTGAAGCCCTAAGCCCACCTGGTGGGCACTTGCCCTAGCGAGTTAAGACATCTTTTGGAGCTTATATCTGCTGGCAGAGAGGGGAGAAAGTCCTTTGATTTAGCTCTAATGGCAATGAAGGAGTTGCAACTGTAAAAATTTTTTGCCATACCTTCATTCAGTCACCAATCCAAATGACTACAGCCAAGAAAACAAAGGAAATCTAAGACTCAGAGGGACAGCTATGAAGGCACTAGAAAAGATTCTTCAGGTTAAGGATGTGCCACTGGAGACCAACAGCAAGATCGCCCAGAGGATCGTATTTCCAGTTACCATGTATGGGTGTGAAAGCTGGACAGTAAAGAAAGCTGACAGAGAAGATGCCCTTTCATTCAAAATGTGGAATTGGAGGAGAAACAAAGGGATACCATGGACTGCCAGTGGGTGCAAATCCAATCGAGTCTGATCGAGTGAAAATGTCTACATTGACAGATTTTGGTCCTTTCAACAGCTGTTCACATTCGTAATGAGTAGGACTCACAGAGGACTGGAACTAAGAGCCCTCATCACCTGAATATGGGAAAAAGAGAAGTAGAAAAAGAAGATGAGGACAGGAGATGGACTACCTCAGTAAAGTAAACCTTAAGTCTGGAAGAACTGACCGGGGCTATTATTTATTTATTTGTTTGTTTGTTTGTTTGTTTGTTTGTTTGTTTGTTTGTTTGTTTGTTTGTTTGTTTGTTTATTAGGTTTTTATCCCACCTTCTAGACATATGTCTATTCAGGACGGCTCACAATAAAATTATTCATAAAAACAATTAGACAACAATTTAGATTGACAATATTAGTATTAATCAAGATGGAAAATATGGAACAAAAGACTACATAGAAAGCAAAAGTCAAGTATTGACAGGAGGGAAGGCCTGCCTAAAGAGCCAAGTCTTAAAGACATCCAGCGAGAGTGCCAGGCAGATCTCTGAGAGCAGGCTATTCCAAAGCCGAGGGGCCACTCCCAAGAAGGCCCGGTTTCTTGTTTTTTCTTTCTGGGCCTCCCTCGGCGTTAGGCTCCTCAGCCGCCCCTCCTGGATAGAGCAAATGATACGGGTAGATCTAGATGGGAGAAGGCGATCTGCCAGGTATCGAGGTCCTAGACCGTTTAGGGCTTCATATGTCATCATTAACACTTTGAAATCAATGCGGAAATGAACGGGCAGCCAATGCAAGGCAGCCAGAGTGGGAGAGATAGCCTGGTGTTTTCTAATCCCACTAAGAAGTCTGGCAGCCGCATTCTGCACCACCTGAGACTTCCACATGAGTCTCAAAGGTAGCCCCATGTAGAGTGCAGAGGAAGTGAGGAAATGGGTAGGGTTACGGTTAAAAGTATATTAAATGGTTGCTAAACCTTTGAAAATAATTCACTTACTTGCTATCCTGAAGACAGCACACTAAATGGCCACAAACTCTGCACACACAGTGACAGACATACACAGAGACATTACTCTCAGTAGTGAGATTGGGCGGAGTTGATTGGCCAGTTCTAAAATGGTTGTTTAAAGTGTGGAAAGCGTTTGGGGTGTCTCAGAGGCCACAGCGGCATCCACTGTGGTCCATATAAGTGTTGGAGCTTTTGCAACCTTGCATACTGCCTTTGCTAGGTTTGGCTGGAAGGAAATTTTCTGGCCTGGGGTCACTGTCAGTCTATCCAGATGTGACCAATGGTTCCTTCCCTGTATATGAATTCAAAGAGAGCTCCACCTCTCTGCTCAGTGCTTCCCCCCTCCGGTTGGCTGCTGGCAGTTAATAGCCTGTTGGAAGTGTATTGAAGTCTGTTGCTGAAAGCAGTCATGTTGTCCGTTTGTTGTTTGATCTGTTCAATTATAAGTAATGAAACTTTTCATTCTTTCTCTTATTAATGTATCAGAATGAGTTATTGATACTCCAAGTGCCTGTTAAAAAGGGGTGGTCTGTGTCATGATGGAATATGTAGTCAGAGATGTGTCATGATGGTGGGATGTGTAGTCAGAGAAATGTAAAATGGAGTCAGACAGGTTCTGGGTGAAGATGATTTAAGAGACTTTGGAATGTGTTTTTCTAAGCGCCATGAGAGTGTTTTCCTGAAGACCGTTACAGGCTGGATCGAGATAAGAGTTTTGAAGGCTGAAAGGAGAGGCCCGTGGAAAACTCAATAGTCCAAGCTTGTTAGAAAAGAGATAAACAACACCTGGACTCCCATGGGAATGAGGGAAGGAGAGAGGTTGTACAAAACCTAAAGGTTAATTGGTTAATAGCCAGAAAGACCATGAAAAAAGGAGGAGTTAGAAAGCTAGAAAATGGACGATGGGTTATGTGAATGTGTTCAATGGATTTTATTTTGTTGGATGATGGATTCGACTCCATGAAAGAAAGACGATGTAAGTAAGGAGAAAGAAGGAGGTGGGGCTAGCCCACTATAGTCCACCTTAGTTTCAGCTTTTTGGTGTTTATTATTTTAAATAGGAAATAGTTATATTTAACTGCAAATGATCTTTGAATATGTTTCTTGAAACAAACGCTTATGCAATATAAACTGATTTCTAATGAAACTCTATTTTTCTAATAAAAATTAATTATTAAAAAATTTTGCCAAAGGACTGGTCTCTTGAACAGCAGGGTTGGCTAAATCCCAGGAAGTGGAGAGGGCCACAAACGAGCTATCATTCAAGAGTCCTACTTACAGAGCTTTGGTGAATTCTAAGGAATCACAAAGCCCATGCGCCTGTACTTGCAAAGTACTGAGTAAGCGAAAAGTGTTCTTTTTCAGGTCAGACTTGTTTCAAAGGGCTTACGCTACGCACTGCTGAGGTCTTGGGACTTGCCCCGGGGCAAAGGTGGTAGATAAGTGCCAGTTGAACTCTCTGGCTGAATACCCAGCGGCCGTTTAGGGGGTCCAATGCATCAGAGACTACTCTGGAGAAATGGAAGCTATTCTGCTCTTTGAATCCCTGCTCTTCTACTGCACAGCTAGAGAAATCTAACCAAAAACTCTGCAACAACATGGCCTGGAGCCTGAATTTTGCCCACCCATGCTTTAAACGTCACCAACGTCTTCATGTGTGAAAGCTCTCTGCACTAATAGTGAATAACTGACAGAAGTCTCCCTTTACCAAAGCAGGACCATCATGGAAGTCAGGCTTATGTTTTTAAAATCCGTGCTGAGATGTCAGGAGAATGTAACAGCCGCCACCGAGTTCGCACAGCCACGCTGAGCACATCCAGCAGAAGAATGTGCACGAACAATAAAAACAAAGAGGAAGAGACACCTATTAAAAATACCCATCTTCTTCTCAGCCTGCTCCCTGACGCCCCCTCCCTCTGCCCGCCTTTTGGGTATTTGGGACGACACGGCAGTAACGTAAGCACTTCAGCCCGGCTGGATGCCATTATGTGATTTCTGAGCAACACTCCAAAAATGTGTAGTGATTACCTTTTAGAAGTCACGCTAGCAAAGCACTATATTTAAAATAGGCACATAAGAGACACCTGCTGTTCAGGTGAGAATATTAGAAATGCTCTCTAGGTGCGCACATGTATGCGCGTGCACAATTAACCAGCTTCAGAGAATGCTGAATCACATCCCTCGACAGCAACCACCTTTCTGTAATGTGTGTGTGTGTGTGTGTGTGTGTGTGTGTGTGTGTGTGTGTGTGTGTGTGTGTGTGTGTGTGTGTGTGTGTGAGAGAGAGAGAGAGAGAGAGAGAGAGAGAGAGAGAGAGAGAGAGAGTCAGTGTAATCTCTTAGAACCAGGTGCTTTTATCAGAATATAAACAGTTCAGCCGAAAATTTTCCATACTGGAAAACTTCAAGATGTCTACTTGTTGCAGAGAGTGTGATGCACAGATCTAGGGACAAAAATGACATGAAGGAGGTCTCCAGGATCATCTTTTTGTAAATCTTCCAGCCTGAAACTTGAAGGTGGAATTCTGAGGGGGAAAAAAAAGAAGACAGTAGCCCTTCTTGCTACCAAGAGGAGGCAGTTGCTTCTCTTTCTAGGCTCTGGGTGGCAGCTTCTGTTGCATTTTCAGAACTGATGGCCATTCTGGGTCAATTATGTTACTTTTCACATAACCTTAACCTGTGTCTTTATTTATAATATTTTAATTTGCACTTTAACTTTGATGTTGTATTATTTTGTTATTTTATGGGGGTTCTTTTACTGTTGTAAATTGCAAGAGGAGAAGGGGATGACAGAGGACGAGATGGTGGGACATTGTCATCAAAGCAACCAACAGGAATTTGACCCAACTCCAGGAGGCAGTGGAAGACAGGAGGGCCTGGTGTGCTCTGGTCCATGGGCTCATGAAGAGTTGGATATGACTTAACGACTAAACAACAACAAAGCTGCCTAGAGTGGCCGTGGCTGCCAGATGGGTGATAAACTCACTAAGTAACTAAGTAACTAAGTAACTACATAACTACGTAACTAAGTAACTAAGTAACTAAGTAACTAACTTCAACTTTCTGCCTCCAGGCCCCATCTGAGATTCACCTCCCTACAGCTTCAGCCAAAACAACCTTTGGTTTTCTCCCCACATGTTCCTAGCTATTTGAATAGTCTATGCCTGGTCCTTCTTCTTCATCAGCTAGAATCTTCATGGTCATTCCGTAGTGACCCACCCGGATGCTGCCAGAAACTCAGAAGGATACACAAACAAGGGAAATTCACCTTTTCACCTATTTCTTAATAATAATCATTAAAAAAATAAGTCTTTTGCATGTCAACTGAAAAAGTCTGAAATAGTACTTGCACCATCCGTTCCCTCTCTGTGTGGCACTTTTAGCCATGTTGGTTTTTTTAAAGCTACTTTGGGTCACGTATGAGAAAAAATGTGGCATGCAAGGCTCAAGTACAAGGATTCAATTTGCTCTGGGAAAAGAGGAAGCTCCTTGGGCATCTTGACAATTGTAATCGGCAGACGATGCTATTTTCCCCCTCTTTCTTTTTTTAAAACAACAACAACAAGGATTTCCTTTAGTGGCGATGCAGATTATTTGAAACTTCGGCAGTTGCTAATAACTTCATAGATCAAAGTACAGTTTAATTGATGGAACAGATGGAAGATACAGGCTCGGCTGCATTAAAGACTTACACTTAATGCCGGGGAATCACTGTGCCTGTGTTTTAAAACACGCTTTCCCCAGACTTCTAAATAGAAAAGCCCAATTGTTTAGCATCCAGTGACTCCCGTATTGCCCTAATTGTTTTCTATGCAATTTGGAATAATTGATATGTGCCATTCTTTTGTTTGACTCACTTGGGCTGACAAATAGATGGGTGGAGGAACAGCTAATAAAAACGATCTGAAATATATAACAGAGACAGATGTTTCTGTATGCTAAGCTTTTGACCCTACCCATGTATGCAGATGTCCTGCAATATGTGTGTGTCTGTGTGTAAAAGATTTCTAACCTGCCTTTTGAAGCACAGCCCTCTTAAATTTACCCACGGTGAATGTGTTTGTTTATTTCAACTACTTTTACACCACCTTCTCCAGGACCCAAGGCAGCTTATCTAATTAAAAAGACAATATTTAAAAATGGTAAGTATACAAATATTTAAAAAGAATTCAACTAGTATTCTATTCGAAACAGTAATTCAGATCGATAGTGAAAACACATTTAAAAGCAACAATCGGTTCAAAACCTGCAGTCAGACAGCCAGTCACTAAGGAAAATCCTGCATGAAGAGAAAGGTCTTCACTTGCTTTCAGAAGAACAACAAAGACAGAGCCAGCCTTGCTCCCTGTGGGAGGGAGTTCCAGAGTCTGGGAGCAGCCACAGAGAAGACCCTTCCTGTGTCCCCACCAAGTGTGCCTGTCAGGGTGGTGGCCTCCTCAAATGATCAGAAGTGGTTTGCCATGTCTTCTTACAGTGTTCTGCGACAGTAGAGCTAGCTGGTAGACGGTGTGAACAGGTCGAATGCTAGGCGAACAAGGCTTCTAGAGGAGTGATTCCCAACCTTGGAATGGAGTCCAGATGTTCTTGGACTAAAACTCCCAGAAGCTTTCACCACTATTTGTCCTGTCCAGAATTTCTGGAACTGTAGCCCAAGAATATCTGGAGACTCAAGGTTGAGAACCACTGTTCTAGAGCAAAGGTCCCCAACCTTGGGTCCCCAGGTGTTCTTGGACTACAACTCCCAGAAGCCTTCACCACCACCTCTGCTGGCCAGGATTTCTGGGAGTTGAAGTCCAAGAACATCTGGAGACTCAAGGTTGAGGACCACTGTTCTAGAGGACATTGCACTTGAGGTAGAAGGTCTGAGGCACCTTTCATGTAGGCCATTATCCAGGGAGGGAGGCAGCTTTCTATGCACACCTGAAGACAGAGTCCATTGCACAAGTTGCAATGAGGAGAGTTCCTCTTTTAAGTTGTTCCCAGTCTCTACTTTTCTTAGAATTCTCTTTTTTTCATGTGGAGAAAGTCCCAAGAGCTGCTGGATAGCTTAGTAGTTTAGGGGCATCTGATTGTGGAGCCAGAGGTTGGGAGTTCTATTCCCTACTGGGCCTTCTGGGCAAGGGTTGGACTTGATGATCCACAGGGTCCCTTCCAACTCTGCAATCCTGGAGTTGTTGTTGTTGTTGTTGTTGTTGTTGTTGTTGTTGTTGTTGTTGTTGTTGTTGTTGTTGTTGTTGTTGTTGTTGTTGTTGTTGTTGTTGTTGTTAGTGTTAGTGTTAGTATTAGTATTAGTAGTAGTAGTATTAGTAGTATTAGTAGTATTAGTAGTATTAGTAGTATTAGTATTACTGTTGTTGTTGTTGTTGTTGTTGTTGTTGTTATTATTATTATTATTATTATTATTATTATTATTATTATTATTATTATTATTATTATTATTATTATTATTATTATTAAACTTCTGAATGCCTTTACAGGACTCCATCTTCCTGACTCTTTAATTGTCATCTTACAGTTGATGTGAGGGTTAGATATGGTAAACCTCCCCCATACAGAACGACATTACCCAAGATTCTGTTGGAAATGGAAATGGCTACGAAGCCAGTCTTTAATCTGAAGCTGTCCTGTGTCATTTCTGAATCCCAAAACTCTGCGTTTTCCAAGGAGGGAGGGGGAAAAACAGAGACAGAAATAGAACCCAGAACAACAAGAGCAGACGCCACATTATCTCAATGTCTTTGCCGAAAAGGTCAGAATAACTGAGTCGTGTTTTTTTTTTCCTTCCTCCCTCCCTCCCATTTTCCTTCCCTCCTTCTGAGAAATTTGCCCCACCGACGGCAGAGCTGCTGGAGGAACCACCAGAGAATGATGTGAGAGATCTCTAATACAAATTTTATTTTTATGTGATACTATTCAAATGCGGGCTGTACAACATGAACTGCCTGAACTAAATGAAATCCGCAGGTCAATCCCTTCTTCTGAATGCTCCTTAGATAACACTGTCTTGTTCTCTGAATCTGTTCAATATATTAAAGTTGATTCACTCGGACAGTGTGTAAGATATAATACATTAATCTGGGCCATTTCAATTTCTGAGCTCGGGACTATAAAACCGGTGTGCTGCATATCTAATTTTTTTTTTTTTTTGAATACCTGATTTATGCATCAGTCTCATACCGAGTGTCGATGGCGCAGCGGACGCGGCGGCTGCATTAACAACGGGCTGCATCAGCACTCAAATCTTATCTTGTTAAATCAGACAAATGTAGCTCAATGAAAAGGAAGGAATAAAGGCCTAAGAGGGTTGAAAGGAGTGAATTTTAATCCTGTTTGGGAGGCGAGTGCCATGGCCACGGACTGGCCTGCTCGCCAGCTGAAGAAGCGTTGAGGTGTCAGGTGTAAATATGCACATGGATGCAGGCAGATGCACACAGACCAAACACACACATGCAAGGTGCCTATTCTCTCCACGTGCACCCCAACCAGTTTGCAGGAAAGTTTTTAAAAAAATGCCTTTTGGAGAGAGAGGGACCCCGGTCTTTGGCTGCGCCTTTGTAATCTCGAGCACAGTCAGAAATTCTTCACATGTCGTTTTGTAATTTGTACAAAACACACAAACAAAAATTGCAGTCCATCGTATTATGATGAATTTCTTTATCCTTGCTCATCCTCCGTTGGAAAAAAAATGAATATACATTTGTCTGAAAGGCAGAGAGAGAGAGAAAGAGAGAGAGAGAGATGAATATACATTTGTATGAGAGAGAGAGAGAGAGAGAGAGAGAGAGAGAGAGATGTTATTTTCATACCTTTTTTGTGTGTAATACCAGAGACAAGTAGATTTCCCTGTGGTTCTGTCCTGTTATTGTTCTGGAATTCTGCTTCAGCTTGCCTTTCCATTTCTTTCACCGGGAATGGCTGGAATAGAGAATTTCGGAATTCTCGAGAGAGGCCAGCAGCCTAACTTTCATCCTTCTAAAGCAAAATATCAGTTTCCACTTGTACTCCCGGAAGGGTCAGGGGTTAACTCTGAGGGAAATAAAAATAAAAATCGTTTTGCAAAATGTTTTTTCATTTTAATTTCATAGGGGAAAAATATATATTTTTTAAAAAAACAATCGCCTACAGGAACAATTCTTTCTCCTATCTGAAAATAATCGCCCCAAACCATTTCTTTAGCCATTCAAAAATGGATGCATCAATTCTGTAAACTATTAGGATGTGTAATAATGGGAGGGAATATTCTAAAAATCTTTTACAAAATTTTGGATGTATACCTTCAGGTTCCCCAGTGAAGTGGGACCCCATCTGGGGATGGAGGGTTAGTGTTAGGGTTAAGACTGAGGTGGATTATATAAAGGTCATTATCTATCTATCTATCTATCTATCTATCTATCTATCTATCTATCTATCTATCTATCTATCTATCTATCTATCTATCTATCTATCTATCTATCTATCTATCTATCTATCTATCTATCTATCTATCTATCTATCTATCTATCTGTCTGTCTGTCTGTCTGTCTGTCTGTCTGTCTGTCTGTCCCATATTATATACAATTGTGTATGTGGAGCTTGGAGAAGATGTGAGTGCTGAGACTGGCCCTAGTAGGAATGAATGAATGAACGAACAAACGAACAAATGAACAAACGAACAAATGAACAAATGAACAAATGAACAAATGAACAAATGAACAAATGAACAAATGAACAAATGAACAAATGAACAAACAAACAAACAAACAAACATCTCTTTATTAGGATAATTGGCATTAGGTTGCTTCTTTTGCTAGCTGCTGCCATCCCGTATAAATTTAGCCAGAGTCATAACTAGAGCACAGCGACCAGGACGTTGACCCTCTCAGGAGGATAACTTTTCTGCTGGAAGGGTGCACATCCACCCATTGGTATTTGCTGCTGAAAAGGTGTGAACCTGACTGCCCTAAGTTTGTATATCATGTCCAGCCACTCCTTCTTTAATTAAGGGGAGATACAACATAGCTGGACTCCCTGTGAAACCAACATGGCTGATCTGCACTCAGCTTCTGGTGAACCTTTCCATTGCTCAGTCGTCTCCTCAGATGTGCCAATCTCGCTGGCGACTCGGGTTGAACCCACAGGGCAGCAAAGGTGCAGAATCTTTTAGCTGCAGATGTCCTGGTGCAGCAGGGGATAACCTTTCACCTCCCTTTCCAGGTGTACAATTCCATGATTTTGGGGGGGGGAATTATCTCCATCCTTATCGCAGCTCAATAACCAACAGAAACTCATAGGAACCCAGGAAGAGTCCCACTTGTTGCTGTTTAGTCGTTAAGTCATGTCTGACTCTTCGTGACCCCATGGACCAGAGCACGCCAGGCCCTCCTATCTTCCACTGCCTCCCGGAGTCCCACTAGGTGAGACCAAAAGTCTATGAAAGGACATAAAGAGAGTCATGTTGGACCGGCCCAAAGGCTTACCTAGTCCAACATTCTGTTCACGTAATAGCCAATAAATTGCTAATTAGAGGCACATAAGTAGAGACGGGCCTAACTTGAACCACAAAAACCAACAAACAGGGGCTGGTTCATGTTTTGTTTCACGACCCAGTTTGGGGATCTTGTTTTGCCAAAGCAACGTGAAACACCAAAATTTTTTTCCCATCAGTGTTTCATTTGCTTCGGCAAAAGGGGATGCCTGCCTGCCCCCTTCCCATTGCCCCCATTGCCTCGGATTGCCTGCTGCCACCACCAACACCACCATGGTGAGTGTCATCCTCAGAGGCAACAGGCCTGGCTCCCCTGCCAGGATCCTGTTGCTGCCTCTGAGCATGCACTCGGAGCAGCGGCAAAGACGGTAGGAACACATTGGGGAGGCTCAGGCACAAACCAGGAAAACAAACCATGAACCAGTTCATTTTCCCAGGTGTTCATGGTGGTTTGTGGCTAACCACAAACCACCATGAACCCCCGGTTTTCCAGTTCAAACCATCTCTCCATATGGGTGGACACACTGCTTCCATCTCCAGCAAATGACACATTATAATATTGCCCCTGATACTGGAGGTAAGGGTGTGAGGAATGCTCACAGTTTTTCTGATCCTCAATGAAAAGGAGTCATGAAAAACTCTCTGCTGTTGAGAAATAATTTGTTGTGAACACAAGTGCAAAAAGAGTTATTAATAGCCCTGTAGCATTGGCTGTGGGTATTTTGCAAGGAGAAAAAGCTTGCTAAAAGCTCCTTTATTTTGCAATATACAATATGTGTGTGCATAGCATACTATGATCGGTGCAAAATACAAGATTTTTGGGGGTGTTTTTTTGTTTGTCTGCAAGTTTTCTAGAGAAAAAATTCACAAGATGTGAAAAATGTGCAAAACCTCGCATATTTTTTCTATGAAACAGAGAACTTGAGAACACTTTTGTTCTTACCTGCAATAATAACATACATAAATATTTCCATCACTCTGCGGAAATAACGTATATATATATAGAGAGAGAGAGAGATCCATGAGGACTAGCAATCATGAGTCCAGCTAGTGGTTCAGTGGGACGAACAATCATTAACTAGCTGATAACCTGGCATGCTAATCAGCCATCCTCTTTCCAACAACGATGGCTTAGATGTCTCTGGAAAAGCAATTAATTAAATGGTCAACTCCATTAATTTTGCTTTCTCCCACATTCAGATTTTGGTAAAGTCTACTGATAAACAGAATAAAACAAAATTGTCACCCTTCCTTGGGAGATGGGCAGAGCCATCTGTATTGCTGTTCCCCTATATTATATTCTGTTTTCAAAATGTGGTGAATTTGAATGAAAAAGAAAACCTGGAAAAATCTCACTCCTCCTTAGAACACAGTAAGCAGAACATGAGGCCAACAGCATTCTATGTGTGTGGTTTCTCAGCCATCTCCAATTCTGGAGGCACAGCATCACCAGGAGCCCTCTAAGAGTTCCACCCTCCATGACGTTACTCAACCCCCCTTTAAAGCCATCCACATCACAGTCTCCTGTGGCAAGCAGTTCCAAAGTCTAACTACAAACGTGAAGTGTGCAAAAGCCCCCTGGCTTACTCTGAAAAGAGCAAAGAGCATGTACATTATACCCTGTACCTATTACGATACTTTCTAACGTGCTCTGGTCCCCAGTCCCTTGCCATTTTGTGCCTGTTTCCAAATCTCTACGAATGAAGAAACAGAACAAATTTCCCTCACCTGGATGGCAAGGGCACAATCAGAAATGATTTGCGGAGGGACAGCACGGTGTTTTAACTGTGTAACCTAGCCACTCAAAGCCCAGACAACAACCCCTGTTCCACGACCGCATATACACTTGATACTGATAGTGAAATTATATCTGGGCACAGTTTAATAAATTGAGTGAGAGTGTGAAGAAAAAGAAGACTGTTTCAAAGCATATAAAAGGGAAGTTCAGGGAGAAATCATGTTCCTTGGTTGGAGGTTCACCGGTCACTCCCCTTCTTTAACACCATCAGTTCAGTCTACTTCTCCTATATTGTTTTAATTCGTCGTTTCCCCAGTTGAAATTGCTGGACATCTTTTTGAATCCTGCAAATGCCAGTGAGAAACCAAGGACCTGTGGTGGGTGTGGCACCGCCCCAGGGGTGAACAATAGCTTCTCACTTTGCCCTGTAGATGACGTGGAATTGCACACATACTACTGCTTCAGTCTAGATTTGCACATTTATTGGAAGGCAGTGCATATGCTTACTACATACTGTGTGAAAAGCTTCTTTTTCTGTGTTTCTTTCTAGATAGAGGAGTTGCAAAATTGAATTCTCTTCCCCCCCCCCCGCAGTTTCCTCCCCTCGCTATCCTCCACAGTATTCTGTGACTTCTTCAGCCTTTTAATAGAGCCTAGTACTGTATGTAGATATAGGTGGTATATATAAATATAGAGAGATTCTGAGTAGAGGCACAGATTCAGCTTGAAATAGAGATACACATTTGGATATAGACACAGACTCGTATAAACATTCACACAGGTCCCTGCCAAAGGAACGTGAAACAGGAAAATCCATATCGTCTGTATCAATAGAGATCCCTTTGCAAGATGCTTACATGTTCTAAACGGCAAGCCAGAACAAAATGAGAAAAGAATCAAGGCAGAAAGGGCTACATTGCACTAAAAGCTGTTGCATGTATTAGGATACTGTAGAGCTAGACAAGGTAAAGAAAAAAACTGAAATTATCAGGAGACTGATATTTCCTCCCCTGTGAGAAAAGGTTGCAATTTTGGGGCCTTTATAATTTTGGAGGTGGGGAGGAAAGCAAGAAAGGCCATAGCAGAGATGTGTACAATTATGCATGTCATAGGAGGAATGACAGAAAGAGTGTTTATTGTTGTTTACAAATATCTAAGCTAAATATCACGAGGGCCATCATTAACCAAGGACAGGATTCAATGAATAAAATTTTGTTTCCATGCAGTTGAAGACAGTGCATGGAATCCAAAGTGTGGCGGCTTGTGACTCCTGTTTCACAATTGTGATGAATCCAGTACTGATTTTACCCTGCACTTTCTAGGAGCTATCCAGAGTGCTGAATCCTGTCCTCAACACTGAGCACCTTGTTTAGCTCCTTTAAAAAGCATAGTAAAATTTGGAATGGATCCCCTCCACCCCTGACACTGGATTCACCAGCTATCCCTGAATCCAGTGGTGCCACTGTGTCCACGGTTTGGTTTTTCATACAGTAGAAGATTCCACAGATGGATAGACAACACTATTAAGTATTGTGGTCCCTTTTCATAATCACAATGTTTTCTTCTTTTTAAGGGGCAAGAGAAACAGCACTTCCTGGCTCCATCACTGATGTTCATTCTGAAACAAAGGCATCATCTCCAGAACTCAACCTAACGTTTCATCATGAGCTCTAAGACCCACCTGACAAGTCCAGGCCAAACGATATACAGGAACAGCAGAGAGTTAAAACAACAACAATAACAATTCCTCCACCTCAGAATTCTCCTCAGGAAAAGCATAGGCATTTTCCAACACATGGCTACACTGTACAGTCGAATTCTTAGGATATAAGTTTTGATCTTCGATGTAAACTCCTTATCCCTCTCCCCACTTCCCCTCTAATAAATTGTCTGTAGTTCAAACTTTGCAAATCTCATGCCACTGCAAAGGCCTCATGTTTATTCGCTAACAAAAAAGGTATTTGGGGAAGAGGGAAACCCAACAGAAAGCAGCTTCAGAGTAACAACGCAAGTAGCTATTAAAACCAAACACTGCCAAGTAGAACAATTATGTAAGCTGCCGAGTTGTAGCTTGGAATGACTTAATTGGCTCAGAAATGGTCTTCGGTGCTCAACGCTGCTCGAGAAGCATGTTATTTAAGCTTAAGTCTGTATAGCTTTTGCTGGTTGTCATCCTTTCTGTGGCAGTTAATTACGGAACGAAAATAATGTTGCCGTTCGGCCTTCTCCAGCCCTGCAACCTTTCTCACGCATGTTAGATCTGCAAGGTCAGTGCCCTCTGTTTATAAAGTGATTATTGGTTGCTGCAGGAATAATTATGATGCCACAAAGGAAGGATTGGGGTTGATTGGTATTAATGAGAGGGAAGCGATTAGAGAAGGAGATCTGTGGGGGCCAATGCAGCCCATGCTCATGCAACAGTGCAGAAGTGAAATCAAATTTCAGCTTTCACAGAAGTAAGGACATAAGCTGTTCTCTCTATCTCTCTATCTTTCTCTCTCTCTCTCTCATTCTCGCACACAAAAACAGGAAACCGCAAATATTTTCTCCTCTCCTTTGCATGGCTGTTTGTCTCCTTAAGACCCTTTTGCATTTGCAAGAATACCTTGAAGGCAAATACTTGTGAAAAACTACAATAGCAGAAGCTTTGTTTCATGGTCTTCTAAGAATTAGAAGCACTGGATGGTTTGTTTGTGTCTTCTCTGTACAACAACTCTGTATTTGCTGTGTGTCTGTTTTCTTTTTCAAATAGAAAATGTACCACCTTTAAATAGAAACATGGTGCTCAAATTGCAGAGGTCTTAGTTGAAATGTGTTCTTCAAATCCCGACTTCAAGAGCCATTCAACCTTCAATTAAAGTGTTGGTGGATGTTGTCTGGGGTTTTAAAATTCTGTATCATCAGTATGCAGGCGACAGATTTTTCTCTCTCTTTTTCATTAAAATGTACTGGTATCCTGAATTGATGTTTAGCATTGGTGACGGACTGGATCAGGGTGTACAAAGTGAAACTTAATCCAGACAAGACAGTACTGCTCTGGATCAGTAGAAAGGCAGGTTTGGCAGTTCAGCCAGAGCCTGGATGTTCTATTTTGAAAGGAACTCTTTCTGTCACTCATTGTTTAAGGGCAGCCAGATGTTTTTCACTGTATTGCTTTATTGATACAAGTATTTTGTTTGGCTGTCCATTTTTAACACCATTACAGCAATTCAGAAAAATATATCGAGCTTCTCTCTGGTTCCCTCTACTGGCAAATTATAATAGTGTGCCTTAGAAACAGAGCAAAAAGCAACAAAATACTTCCTTTTGCACTTGCACTTGGAAATGATAAAAGAACTGCATATTTTTTTAAAAAATATCCTTCAAGATGAGCCATAAGGAAGGCTTCTCTCCTATGTCAAAAAGTAGCATTGTAACTACTTGTTACTTTTCAGTTATACCTTTGTCACCTCCCAAAAATGTCATTTTACTGGTAGCTACATTGCTGAGAATTAGTTATTTCTAAGCTCCAAGTTCGTGCTGTTTGGGTGAAGCTGCAAGGTAAGGTAATGGTTCCCCTTGACATTTACTCCAGTCATGTCCAACTCTAGGGGGTGGTGCTCATCCCGGTTTCCAAGCCGTAGAGCCAGCGTTTGTCTATAGACAGTTTCCGTAGCGCGATTAGACACGGAACACCATTACCTTCCCACCGAGGTGGTGCCTATTTATCTATTTGCATTTTTACATGCTTTCAAACTGCTAAATTGCAGGAGCTGGGACAAAGCGATGGGAGCTCACTCCGTCGTGTGGATTCGATCTTACGACAGCTAGTCTTCTGACCCTGCAGCACAGAGGCTTCTGTGGTTTAATCACGCCCCTCTGCAAATGCAACCACATTGCAAAATCAGGTTTGTTATTGTGGAATACTTCTGAACTCTCAAATTGATTGGAACACCCTGGTTTCCATGGTGGCCATTTTTGTTTTTTCATGACTGTGCAAAGCAAAGCAAAAAAAGCAAGGTATGCAGCTTATGCACCACCCCATAGTACTTAAAGCACTCCCTGGGCAGTTCACAATTTAACTATGCAGGCTACACATTGTGCCCCCATTCCAGAAAGTTGGATATTCAACTGAGTGTACTGTGACCTGGCTCCTTGAGAATATTTGGATCGAACTCAGATTATGAACAGGGTCTTGACTGCAGTACTGCGGTTCAACCACTGTGCCACAAGGCTTGTTTTATTGTTGATTGTGTGGCCACTTCAGTGGGACGCTGCCTTCAAAAATTGCCAGAAGTTTAAATCCAAACTGCTGCAAGAAGGTCAGTGATGAGAGCTGGCTAAAGAGATCCGATGGCTTCCGGGTTTCAGCTGCTCCAGCTGCCTGTCCACTTCCAGACACAGTTCTAAAATATTGATTGTCGTCTACAAAGCTCTATAGGCTTGGTCATCATCTGTGGCCTGGTGCTAATCCATTGTCCAGGAGGGCCTCCTTTTTAACTGCCCAACATTTAGCAACTGAAATGTGGGGAAATCGAAACTGACAGATACATCCATCCCTAGGTGTAACCAGGAGATGTTTGTTTTTACTGTGTTTTAGTCAAAACACATATCTCCTGGTTGTTGCAAGAAATGGATGTATTCTATTTTGCACCGTCCCTGTTTTATGAGTTGTCCAGACAACGTGCAGCTATATACATACATTAATAAATGAATAACAATAACTCAGTGCTTCTCTTGTGCTGGCTTCACAAACCACTTTCACCTTTACGTTCCTTAACATCAGGATCTACCTTTACTCATTGGAGCCAAACATGCTTGAAGCTGTGACAGTTTACAGTAAGCATTTGCTAATAAGATTGTCCCTTTTTGTTTTTGTCTTTTTGGTTTGTTCCCGGCATAGTGTCTGTGCCTTTAACAGTAAACCCAAATGCAATCCTTGAAGCTTTACATGCCATGGAAATGTCACGATGGAGAGGGATTCCTGTTGTCAGGTAAGAGCTTCCTGTCACAATAGGAAGCTACATGGAACTAGGCCTAGCCAGGCCTCAAAGCCTTGCAGTTTAGGCCTTTCTCCCAGGTGAGCCACATTTAGCTGCCTGTAAGGTGTTGGTCTGTCAGGTAGAATTCACAGAATGGAGAATTATGGGATTTTTAGTCCAAGGAATCTCAAGATCCCATTTCTAGGATACAGAAGCTCTTTGAGAAGTACTAAGGTGGTCCCGTCATTGGTGGGCTTTGAGCCCTCATTGGGTGAGAAGAAGAAGCATGAGAGCAGATCATAGAGGTTGAACATGGGTCAAGCATGGAAGAAAGTGGCTTGCTCATATTGAAGGCTGATGAAAGACAGGCCTGTGCAGTCCAGACAAATGCAGAGCTGTTGCATGACTATAAGTAGCGTTGGATTATCTCAGCTACTTGCTCTCCATTCAACCTCCATGGGCAGCAGAGGTTGGACTTTGGCCCTCAGGAATTCCACAGCCAGGATGCTCAGCTGTCTGGGAAACTGTGACATATCAAGGGCTGTATTTATTTATTATTAGCCTACATGTGGATAGTTCAGTGGTTTACATCTTTGGTTGCAGAGCCAAAGGTTCGGAGTCTGATTCTCCATGGTGTCTCCTTGGAGAAGAGCCAACCTGGGTGGCCTTGGGCCAGCTGTACTATCCCAGGGTGCCCCTCCATAAGAAGGGAAGAGCAAACCACTTCTGAGTACAGTGGTGCCCCGCATAGCGATGTTAATCCGTTCCAGGATTAACGTCGCTATCCGGATTCGTCGCTATGCGGGGGGAACCCCATAGGAATGCATTAAACTCTGTTTAATGCATTCCTATGGGGAAAAAACTCACCAGTAAGCGAAGATTCCCCCATCCGGCCGCCATTTTCGCTGCCCAGTAAGCGAGGGCAGGGAGCGAAAACGCTGCGGGCGGCCATTTTCCTGATCCAGTGGCCATTTTGGAACCACCGATCAGTTGTTTTCTAAACATTGCAATGCGATGTTTAGCCTATCTAAATATCGCAATGCGATCGCATTAGCGATCGCAAAAAACGCGTTGCTATGCGGATTCGTCATTAAATGGTGTGCTCATTATACGAGGCACCACTGTAATTTCTACCTGCAGAACACTGAAAAGAGTCATCATAAGTCAGAATTAACTTGATGGCTGCTGCTGCTGCTGCTGCTGCTGCTGCTGCTGCTGCTGATGATGATGATGATGATGATGATGATGATGATATTACAAGATACAGTACATATTATTATAATGCCCTTCAATTATGTTCTGCTAAGGACTACCCTGAATATGAATGTAAGGCTCTTTCACTCACCCCAAAATGGCAGATTTCAGGGCAGCAAACCCATAATAATAAGGTATCACAGGTTGATCTTTAAAGCCATGATTATCAGAAAACAAGGCTTAGCAACAATCAGCAAAAAGGTGATTTTGTTTTGTTTTGTTTTGTTCTTTTGTCTATGTTATTGCTCTCTGAGAGGTTTTGTACATTTTCAAGACAGGTTTTCATGCACGTCTGAAAACTCTGCATGATCAGAAAATGTAAATAAAGAGGGTTGAGTTGCTTTGGAGGGGCTCTTTGCATCTTGTTGATTATGATTCTTCTTGTTCCTGCTCTATTTGTGCGTGCGCGCAGGCATGGACCCATGCATCCATGGGCAAGGGCGGCCATTCTCAACCCTGTGTCCTCCAGAGATTCCAGACTTCCACTCCCAGAAGGCTTGATCCCTTGACCAGGAAGGCTGCACCACCTTCTGGAAGCTGTCTGTCCCAAACTTGTGAAGCTCTGAAGGTAAGATACATTTTGGCTTGGAAGAGTTTAGGCTAGGTTTTGTAAAAATGTGTAATTGCCTAAAAATGTGTCATTCTGCACCTGTTGTCCCACTCTTGAACTGGAGGTGAGAACTCTCATGAGGATAAGGAATTCAATCTGTAAGCGGTCAGGAGGGTGGTGCGGTGTCATCCACATCACAAGCCTGCCAAACATCATGTAAGGCTATCATTTCTTAATTTGGATGCTAAGACAATGGAGGTTGCATGTGACATATTAAGTTTCTGATAAATGGTTGGATCCCATTTTCAGGAACTTCTAATTTGAAAAGCAAGAAGTATTTTTTTTTTAATTTTAAAAAAATGTGAAAATAGGAATGTCTTAAGGAAATGGCCTCTGAATGAGTGCCCAATAGCGGACGGCCGGTTAGGAGGTTAAGATATTGGCCTCTGAGATCGAATGAGAGATTCAGAGAGATTAAGAGAGAGGGAGAGAGAGGGAGAGGGAGGGAAGGAGGGAGGGAGGGAAGGCAAATGTCTATCCCAGCCAAAAGTATAAAAATCACCTCTGAAGATCCACAAAAGTCATCAGATAAAAATAGAAAGCTAAATCAAATACATGTAGAAATTAAACCATGTTCTCTCTCTCTCTCTCTCTCTCTCTCTCTCTCTCTCTCTCTCTCTCTCTCTGTGTGTGTGTGTGTGTGTGTGTGTGTGAGTGAGTGAGTGAGCGAGGGGGAACTAGCAGATTCCTGAATGAAACACAACCAAAATGATGGAGCCCATAATATCCCACATAACACATGGCAAGGTCTTGTAGCATGTGTTCAGCTCAGATGGAGAGTCTAGGCACCTAGACACCTAGCTTCTCATGACTGCAGGCTGTGTTGATGACACTATCAGACACTTTCCTAATTGGTGAAAAATCAACTCAACTTCCTGTCCTCCCTCCCTCCCTCCCTCCCTCCAAACAAACAAACAAACACACACACAACACACACACACACACACACACACAGAGAGAGAGAGAGAGAGAGAGATTTTGTACAATTCCATGCCCACAGACTTGGATGCTTTTTGAGCTGCTTTTTGGCTGCAGGCAATAAAAAAAACAAAATCATGTTTGTGTGTGTCACATGTGTAAGCATGTGAGAGGGGGGAAAACCCTCAGTGTGAGCTTCTTGTCGCACCCTCCCCACGTGATTTTAGCCCAAAAGGGTTGTCTCTAATCTGCACCATCCTTCACCAACCCAGTCCATGGATTGTGAGGGCCTTCAGAGGAAAGGCAAATCAAACAGCCGTACCTTGAGGGGAGGGGAGGGGGTAGGAAAAGAGCTATAAACGAGCAGATATCAAGATAATTGTCCTAATTGTCATAAACAAACCAACAAATATTGCGGGAAGGCAGTTTTTTAAAAATAGCAAAATTACTGTATTAGGGTTTTTTTGCAGCTTCCTGCTTGGTTCTAGGGATGCATTTAGAGCGAATAAATTGAGTTCCAGGCCTCACTAGATGCTTGAATGTCTGTCCAAGTAACTCCACCACACAATGGTCCCGCGGGGTCAGCCTACATTAATCGAGGCTTCCCATCCCGTATACGATGAATGGAGAAGTCAGTGGAGAGTGCGTCAAAAGGCAGCAGGATTCAGAACTGCCTTTTATTAACTACCTGAGATGCTCAAATTTGTTTTAATTTGGTTGCTTTTATCGGACGTCAGGTTATAGCTACTGGCTGGGTTTTACCTATTTCATGTGTTTACTGTTGGGCACATTTATTTATATGCATTTTGAATGGGTTGGAAACTGGCTAGAGAATGTTTATGATGTTTTTATTATATTTTATGATATTTGTAAGCCGCCCCGAGTAGACGCTGCCTAGGGGTGCGGGGTAGAAATCTAATAAATAAATAAATAAATGTGTGCACTATGGGTTGGTATACGAACTGAAATAATTAATAAATAAATTGCGTATATGTGTGTTTGTGTGTATGTGTGTGTGTGTTTTCTCTAGTTTCTATCTAGCTCAATATGTACAACAAAATATGCACATTTATTTATTTATTTATTTATTTATTTATTTATTTATTTATTTATTTATTTATTTATTTATTTATTTATTTATTTATATCCCGCCTATCTGGTTGAAACGACCAGTCTCTCTCTCTCTCTCTCTCTCTCTCTCTCTCTCTCTCTCTCTCTCTCTCTGTGTGTATAAATGCATGTGTGTATACAGATAAATAAAGGACGTGAATAAGTACACGCACAAACATACACAACACACACTCATGCATATACACACACATATGCCTCATAGATAAAAAGAATACAAATGCACACACTTAAGCACAATCAGAATAAATATTTAGGGATAGATAGATAGATAGATAGATAGATAGATAGATAGATAGATAGATAGATAGATAGATAGATAGATAGATAGATAGATAGATAGATAGATAGATAGATAGATAGATAGATAGATAGATAGATAGATAGATAGATAGATAGATAGATAGATAGATAATGTGTGTGCAGATCCTTTTTGTTGCTAGAGAAGAAGTAGTATACAATGCACATTTCTCCTCCCCCCCCAAAAAAAAATGTATCCAAGGTCACACAACATTGACCCCATTGGCTGGGCTAATTTGATTGTCCCCGAACAATCGCATTGTACTCTTCAGCTAGAGAAGTGCATGTTAATTATGCGATTTGCCCTTGATAAGACCTTGGTGGGTCACGCAGCAGTTGTGATCTGTCACTGACTTCTAATCATGTATTATCATCTGGGTGAGTCAGAGTGGTCGCCGAAGCTTTCTGTCTTTACAGCGATGTGGCATTCTAATTACCTTATGCCAAGTGGAAAGGCAGAGACTGAATTAAGTGATCATCATGATTGCCTTCAAAAAAAAATTCTCTTTATCCTTTTGTGTTGCTTTGCTACAATTTACATTTTAAGATGATGCAGGGGGCTACCTCTTCTTTTTTTTTTAAGGGGTGGGTATAATGATGATGGGAAAGAGATGGGGGGAGAGAGACCTGCTCCAGAAGAAATATATAGGAAAACACCGTCTATGCTTAAGTCCTACTGTTTCTTGTACATCAAGGCGTAACAATGTCAGCCCTTAGATTATGAGATAATCAGCAACATTTATTAAAATTTTCAAACCTGTCCTTTTTCGGAAGCACGAGGCAGATCTAAAATGCCATATTTTTAAAAGACGTTGCTTATTAGAGGCTGAGATGCTTTAGAAAGGTGGAGAGGGGTGAGTTAAACAAATCACAGTTTCTTAAACACTGAGAAAATGTAAACAGGATCTCCCTAAATTTAAGAGATCATGATTTTTTTTTTAAAAAAAATCGGTCTTTATAGTTAACATGGCATGCAGAAGAATTTTTATATGGCCTCATCCCCACAATAACAATTTCTAAAATTTTAGGAGAAATCAGGTGCTTTTTCGCTGTCTTGAGTGGAAAGTGTTCAGAAAAAATCATACTCATTTTAGAATTAAAGTATTTCAAATTAAAACGCATTTCAATAGGTTTTGCTTTTATTTTCAGGAAAAATTGATATAAATTATTTCTTCTCTTCTCTCTCTCTCTCTCTCACTCTCTCTGTTCTTCATCTGAAATGAAATAGAAGCATTTTGTGACACCTTTATTCACAATCCAGGCACTCTTTGGCTCGTTCTGGCCCAAATCTAGCTTGTATCTGCTAAAAAGCTCCATGACTTACAAGGCACCTATAATGTCTCAAAAGACATGGCACAGAATGTTGCTAATATTGAACTAAGCATGAATGGAGCCTGTATAAATGTCTTTAAATCCAATCAAAATTCCTTTTAATCTTTTTTTTTAAATGTTGAGATTATTTTGTGGCAACATCTTGAGATCTCCACGCTGCATCAACCAGCAATGAGTCTGCGAAGTGCGGAGTCGATGCATTCTGCTTACGCTATTTTAGTAAACAGTTATTATTATTTTTTTCATTAGAGTAACATTTCTCAGTGGTTGCATAGCAACTCTCCAAAACTACAAAGCGCCCTACCTGTTCAGGCAAACCAGTGGTTGCAACATCTGTACTTGCTTATTCTTTGTTCTGGTGCTTTTTTTTGTTTTGTTTTGTTTCTGGAAGCAGAGGCAAGAAAACACCAGCAGGTTAAATCAACACATTAACGGTGTCTCAAATTTTGGAGTTTAACGTTGGCCTGGATGCCATACAAAACTCTGAAGCTTCCCTTCAAAGTTGCATTTAAAAAAAAAAATCCAGGCACGCAGGTGGATGCCAGTGAAACACACACACACACACACACACACACACACAGAGAGAGAGAGAGAGAGAGAGAGAGAGAGAGAGAGAGAGGGCTAACCTCTATGCAATCCATATGGATTTTCAAAGTTGTAGCCAATGTCAATATTACTGCATTTTTATAAAAACTTTTAAAAAAGTCAATAAAACCATAAAAGATGTGTATCGGGGGGGGGGGGGGAGGGACACACAGGGCATATATATAATCACATGATATAGAAGGAGCATTATGTACTGAAACCATCCCTTGTCAGGGAAGAGCCGTAGGGAGGGGGGAGGAGGAAGAAAGCAGAGAAGAACAAGACAGACAGCCTAGGAATAAGATGCCTTCCCCGGGTGGCAAAACAAAAGAGCCGCCGGGGTAGCGGGGGGGGGGGGGAGGGAGGGAGAAAGCTGGCGAGAGAAAGTTGACATAGCCAAGAATAATAGCTAAATCTATCAAGTTTGATCAGGTCTGCTATAATGAAGTGGGGCTTCATAGTCTGAGCAGGGACAATGAAGGCAGGAGTAAGGCAGTGTGGATCTGTGGCATTCACTCTGTGCCTGGAATATGCAGCAGCCAGCAGGGTGTCGGCAGATAATTACACAGTATTTGTGTGGATCCATGGAAGCTTCCCATGCAGGTTGAATGCCTGAGCTATATTAAAAGGCAGCCCCAGTGAAATGTTTTTAATGAATATTTTTGTCAAGGAAAGAAAAGGCATTTGAATGATTTTTATGTGTGTGTGTGTGTGTGTGTGCGGAAGGGAGTGTGTATCTGAGTGTGGCTGCGGGCGCACGGAGCCAGGGGTGGGCAGGGACCTCGCTGTCCGAAGGCTTGCACTTTTTATTTACATCTGTCCCTTTCTTTCGGATTTTGTCAGGCATTATGGTTATTATTATTATTATTAATAATATTATTATTATTTTATAAGCAATAACACGGCCATAAAAAAAGGCAACAATGTGAACAGGAATGTGTGTGTGTGTGTGTGTGTGTGTGTGTGTGTGTGTGTGTGTGTGTGTGTGTGTGTGTGTGTGTGTGTGTGTGTGTGTGTGTGTGTGACAGTAAATAGTAACCCGACATCAAATTATACATTGCAATAATCTTTCTTTCTTTCTTTCTTTCTTTCTTTCTTTCTTTCTTTCTTTCTTTCTTTCTTTCTTTCTTTCTTTCTTTCTTTCTTTCTGATCATGTCTGCAATGTTTAGACATGTTTAATCAGAGAAGCTCAAAGGAGAAGTAACACAGATGTTGAGACTCACTATTCGGTAGCCCTTGGCAGTACGAGATTTATAAAAACATAAGAGTCCCTTATTCCAGTGCTCTGTAATTCTCACCTAGCAGATGTGAATAATCCACTGAATTGAAAAAACCTAGGCATGATATTCATAAGTGGCTCCCTTCCCCATTTATCTTGCAGCACTGGAACAGCAGTGATCAAAAGCCCGATTTTGCAGGGAAGTAAAACAGATTATTATTTTTTCTCTGTCTGATTAAAAATGTTATTATTCATGCATACAACTCTGCTGATTTCACTTGGCTGTTTGTGCAATTCAGAGCAGTTCTTGCATGCAAGCAAATTATGTTTGCAAACCAACATGGCAAGGGTGACATGCATATATGCAGGAATGTTTTATTATTTTTGCACTTTCTTTTTACATACAAAGATACACATGCATGTGCACATGCACGTGTGCGTGCACACATACACATGAGCCTCTTTTTAAAATAGATTCGTAGTCAAGCTGGAAATCAGAATGAAATTGCTCACTGAACATTTGCATCTAATTTCATTCTGATATCAAGGTGGATATTGCGTTACAAACATGCACATATGCAAGCGAAAGAAAAGGGGGCTTCAAGAATGAAAGTTAATCCTCTTGCATCAGGATGAGACATCCAGCCTCCCAGAATAATGTTTTTTCTGCAAAATACATACCCAGATTCAGCGAATTTTCATGTGCAATAATATCTTGATAGGCAGAAATCCACCAGGCCAGAGGGTCGGGACAGGAACAGTACTTTCTTCTAGTAGCCGACATAACACAGTAATGTAGGTGAAAAACTTTTTTTCCAATCCTTTGCTTCAGGAAACTATGATGTAAAGAAATGACATAATCTGATGGTCAGTGGATTGGGACCATGGGAGGAATCACCAACATTCTAATTGGGGCCAGGAACTTCACAAAATGCTCATCAACCCTAGACTTGCCCTTACTGCTCACTCGGGGTTGTCATCAGGATTAGAAAATACCCCATTATCCTTCAAAATTTGAGCTGAGGGATTTGTGGGGAGGGTGACAGTCTGAGGTATTCTTTCCACAGTGTTTTTTTACATCAATTATAGATACCATATTTTTCGCTCTATAGGATGCATCTCACGATAAGACGCACCTAATTTTAAAAAAAAACTCCACCCCAGCCAGCTCATCATCTGGAAGCACTCCCTGCCACAGAAGGGGAGGAGAGGGGCGGCGTGGTGGCAATGGCGATGGTGGAAAGCCAGTATTCGCTTCGTAAGACGCACACACTTTCCCCTCCACTTTTTTGGGGGGGGAGTGCGTCTTATGGAGCAAAAAAATATGGTTGGTGTCTAGCAATATATCCCTTCCATTGATTTCCTGGTTGGTCTATGTTTCATGGATAGTTATAGCTATGCATTGGCGCTTTTTTAAAACCAAATTTGTAACTCACAGTGATGTTAATATATACCCTGTTTCCCCGGAACTAAGACCTAACCTGAAAATAAGCCCTAGTATGATTTTTCAGGACTCGTAATATAAGCCCTACCCTAATAAAAAGCCCTCGTTAAGTGAAACCTCGCCCTCCACAAAACGAAAAAGCAGCTATTGCAATTTTGCACAGAACATCTCACCCTCTTGCAGTTTATGGAGAAAGGGAAAATCCAGTTGCTTACCCTTTCCTGCGAAAGAAAGATGAGGAAGTATCCCCATGCTTGGTTTTTGTCACACTATGCAGGATAGGAAGCTGTGTTGCCTCCGACCCATTTTTGGTATCACCTGGCAGGACAAAGTTACAAATAGAGTACTCCTAGAACGAGCTGGAATTTTTAGTATGTATACATTACTGAAACAGTGACATCTACGTTGGCTCAGGCATGTCGTGAGAATGGCTGATGGTCGGATTCCAAAGGATCTCCTGTATGGAGAATTAGTGCAGGGAAATCGCTCCAGAGGGAGACCACAGCTGCGTTACAAGGACATCTGCAAGCGGGATCTGAAGGCCTTAGGAATGGACCTCAACAGATGGGAAACCTTGAGATGCGAGCATTCAGCCTGGAGGCAGGCAGTGCATCACGGCCTCTTCCAATCTGAAGAGACCCTTGTCCAGCAGACCGAGGCAAAGAGGCAGTCACGAAGGCAACGAAGCAACAAAATCAGGGAGCTAGACGGGGTACAGATTGTATTTGTGTTCAGTGTGGAAGGGATTGTCATTCTGGAACTGGCCTTCTCAGCCACACTAGATGCTGTTCCAAGTCCTCCATACAGAGCATGTTACCGTAGTCTTTCGGGACTGAAGGATGCCTAACAATATGCAGATAGTAACATTTTGCCACTGCAAGAAAACTACCCTGTTCCATAGAAATTGGTCCCTCAGATTAAATAATTTCTAATCGGGAATATCTAGTCTTTTCAGATCAGTGACATTGCCCTAGTTCCTTATGTGTCTCCCCATCCCAAAGTATATCAGAACTCTGTTCCCGAGACTCATCAATGGTTGTACTTATCAACCAGGCCCCTGGAGATCTTTGCTTCTATTATCTCCACCCTATTAACAAAGGGTTGTTGCTCAATCTTCTGGACACCATGTATGACTTTCTGGTAGAAACAAGCAGAACACATTGTAGTCTTGCTTCTTCTTCTTCTTCTTCTTCTTCTTCTTCTTCTTCTTCTTCTTCTTCTTCTTCTTCTTCTTCTTCTTCTTCTTCTTCTTTTTGGATCAACGCAAGTTACACCAGATAAAAAAGATAGAGCAGGAACAACTGGTTACTGCAAACTAACCATGTGTTCTAAAGCTCGAGACTTAACAGATGGGTTACTTGTATGCTGAAGAAGAGGGCGACTCTATTTTATGGGGGTATGGGCCCTGCCACTCAGTCCACAAGCTACTGCGGGACTAATGAGAAATATTTCTGGGCAGAACTGAGAAAATTGGTCAAACAGATTTCCAAGAAGAGACATCTACAATATAGGCTGAGCAGAAGGGACCCCCCCCCCCAAAAAAGTGACAAAACATAGTTTATGGTTACAACGAATTCCCATCAAAAAATAGTTTGTCCTATCATTCCGAGAATTGTCACCAACATTTCAGTCAATGTAAAATTCTGGAGTGAATTTTAGATATATGTTTTTGTTCTGGTGGAAACTATCTGCATCATTTAGAGGAAAGACGAATATTTTGTTCAGACCACACTTGGGGATATATTGTATCCATTTCTTTCGGTGCAGCAAAATCTCTCTAAAAAACTTGTAAAGATTTTCAGGATAGTTGAAAAACATTGTAAAACTAGTAGCTTAATGAATCACCAATGCATTAGGGGCATGATCTTGCCCTCAGTTTTTGCTTAATCACAGACTACAAGGTACAGATAACAAAACAGTTATTCACCATAATGTCAGCTATCATATCCAGTCATACCTTAAATACCATTTTATAACAACTTTCCAATGGAGTCAAACACTGTCAATTATCAGCTCTATTATAGTGTCAATTATCAGTTACAGATAACAAATACTTTGATACTAAGAGGATACTCAGTGATTATTATATTGGAGAGCAATTCTGGAACATCAACACCTATAATGCAGGGCACAACTGTCATGGGAAAAACAACCCCTTTAGCAGCATTTGAAACATTGTCAATTTGTTGACAGACGTTTGTTCCCAAAGAACAGAAAACTGGAATTAAGACTGGAATTTGGCCTTCATGTTACAAGCTATCGTATCGACTTTATAAACCACCCATAATCCTATTTGTTATGCCCATTGGCATAATGCCATCAGTGCTAATTTACCATGACATCCAAGTCAATTGTTCTAAGTCAAACAGAAAGTATGGTCAAGATGGGCAGGAACTGCCAGTTTGGTGATTCGTGTTGGTTCGGCTGTGAGCCCAACGGGTGTTCTGCGTTTCTGAGCCCCATCTCTTCTGGCAGGCACCCACTCAAAGGTATCGCCTGCAGAAGGCAGGGTCCTGCCTGCAAATGGGCACCCACTGCAGGAGGCGGGGCTCCGAATTGTGGAACACCTCTTGGGCAACTGGCCAAACTGGCACAAACCACCAACTCTCTAGAACACAGACATTTCCTAGTTGTGTGACTTGGTGTGCTCTAGGAAATGCCTATGGCTGGATTCTTAACCTGCGGCAGTTCCAGCTGAAAGTTACACTGACAGCATTATAATACTATTATGGAAAACAGAAAAAATAAAGTTTTGGCCACTTCCTTATGTTTAGGAATGCATACTTTTTTTTTTTTACTCCAAGGAAGCTAATCAGGTCATGGTCTTGATTGTGAACATCAGATAGGGGTGATTTAAACTACCCATCTCAGGCATTCTATGCAAGCGTTGTCTGAAATTGTCACCAGTGGAGGCAAGATTAAACGAATATCTGTTTTGGAGAAAATGATGAGAAGGTCTTAAACTTCTCACACTGAGGGTGCCACTATGCTGGATAAAATGTGAGAAATACGAGAGGTTCAGGGAAGGCTGATTTGCATGATATAACAGGAAATGTGAATCATCCCAGAGTCCCCCCTATCAGTGTTTTTTTCCCCCTCTGTTGCTTGGTTTTCTAATTTTTAAACCATCTGTGTTTTCCCCCTCTGCTGCTGGGGTTCCTACTTTTTAAACAATGGATCTATTCACATCTGTTGAGCATGTGATTACTTAAACCAATGCAGAAATTCCAGCGTGGCGACTTTTGCTAGTGTTTCTTAGAATTAACATACTCGGAAGTGGTTTAGTAATCCCTTCTTGGAATGCCCTGGGACTATGCAGCTTCCCACGGCCACATAGGCTGACTCTTCTGTCAAGAGTCACAATGGAGAATTGAACTCTCAGCCTCTGGTTCTACAACCAGGTATTCCAATTCACGGATCTATCCAACCAGCTATTAACTTTGTTTAATGTCATTTCATTCATTCATTCATTCATTCATTCATTCATTCATTCATTCATTCATTCATTCATTCATTCAATAGAATCATATAACCACAGAGTTGGAAGAGACCACAGGGGCCATCAAGTCTAACCTCCTGCCATGCAGGAACCCCATCAAAGCACTCCCGACAGATGCCCATCCAGCCTCTGCTTAAAAATCTCCAAGGAAGGAGACTCCACCACACTCCACGGCAACCTATTCCACTGCCCACCAGCTCTGACTCTCGGGAATTTCTTCCTGAGATTCAGATGGAATCTCTTTTCCTGTAGTTTGAAACCATTGCTCCGTGTCCTAGTGTCTGGAGCCGTGGAAAACAGACCTGTCCCTTCCTCGACATGACATCCCTTCAAATACTTAAAGATGGCTATCATGTCCCCTGTCAACCTTCTTTTTGTAAGGCTAAACATTCCCAGCTCCCTAAGCCGCTCCTCGTAGGACATGGTTTTCAGACCTTTAACCATTTTAGTCGCCTTCCTCTGGACACATTCCAGGTTGTCAACATCCTTTTTGAATCGAGGTTCCCAGAACTGGACACAATACACTAGGTGAGGTCTGACCAAAGCAGAATAGAGTGGTACCATTACTTCCCTTGATCTAGACACTACAGTCCTATTGATGCAACCAAGAATCGCATTGGCTTTCTTGTCAGCCGCATCACACTGCTGACTCATATTCAGCTTGTGGTCTACCAAGACTCCTAGATCCCTTTCACAGGTACTGTTGTCTAGCCAGGTGTCTTCCATCCTAGATCTGTACAGTTCATTTTTTTCTGCCTAGGTGTAGGACTTTTACATTTCTCCCTGTTGAAATTGATTTTGTTAGTTTTGGCCCAGGACTCTAATCTGTCAAGGTCATTTTGAATTTTAATCCTGTCCTCTGGGGAATTAGCAATCCCTGCCAATTTGGAATCATCTGCAAATTTAATCAGCATAGTCTGTATTCCTTCATCCAAGTCATTGATAAAGATTCTGAATAGCACAGGGCCCAGAACAGAACCCTGAGGCACCCCACTATTTACCTCTTTCCAGGACGAAGGGGAGCCATTTGTGATCACCCTTTGGGTTCGGTCAGTCAACCAATTACAAATCCACGGAACAATAGCACTGTCTAGCCCACATTTTACTAGCTTCCTTGCAAGAATATCATGCAAAAAGTGAGGTTCGCAGCTTGGGGGTCCATCTGGATCCGGCGCTCACCATGGAAACCCAGGTGGCGTCAGTGGTCCGCTCTGCCTATTTCCATCTGTGGTGGATTGCCCAGCTGCATCCCTATCTTGATGTTGGGGCACTCACCACTCTGGGCCATGCGGTTGTAGTCTTAAGATTAGACTACTGTAACGTGCTCTACGTGGGGCTACCTTTGAAAATGATGCGAAAGCTTCAAATGGTGCAGAATGCGGTGGCCAGACTTCATATCCAGATGCTGCCAATGCAAAACCAGTGCTTTCTGTGAAGAAAACTGCCTTCCGCTTGGCAAAGACAGTCTAGGCTGAAGTGGAGCAATCCCATATTATGACACTGAAGAGCCGTTCCACTCAACAGAAGCTAAATGGGATATTGGCCTTAATGGTTTGGTGAAGCAGGATTCTGATCATTGTTTTGGGATTTCTCTAGTGGTTTTTAGAAGCTGCCGACATATGGCAAGCCTAAGAGAAGTTTCTTAGTATCTGAGATACTTGAGGATGGATTTAATTTTGACGCTCCCCATTGGGTGTTCACGGTTGATAAGGAAGATGAATCCAAATCTCTTGATTCGTAGTGCAACACATTATCCACTACACGTCATGAGCACTCTGGAGATAACTCTTAGGCTCTGTAAAGATGCAGTTCTTTGGTGTGAACGAGGACAGATGTTGGACCCAGTTTCTCATTCTGCCTTACCTTCTCATGTAATTTGCAGTCTTGGCTAGTCTAGGTCATAATCTTAGTTTCAAAAGGAAGATTATATAGTTTAAAGAGGCTGTCAAGTAATTTACCACCACCACCACCGTCATCATATCACTTTTCTCCAAAAAAGGACCGAAGTCAGTTTACTTAATTTAAAAGGATCAATATTGAAAATTAAATAGTCATGGAGAGTGCAGCCAAGAGCAATCCTCGAAGATCAATCCCTTACATTGTCCTGAGATCCCGTTTCAGATGCTCTCCTTTATGGGATCATCGGCAATGAGACAATGTAGAATTCCCTATAAACAAAAAGTTTGGAAAAACAATGTTTTAGGGAACTGCGACAAAAGAGAGAGAGGGAAGATAAAAAATATTGGATGAACCCATTTTGTTTATGTACTCTCTTTTAGTATCTTATCTATCTTATTTCTTTATTTCTTTCGGTTTCTATCCGTAGTCTCCTCTTTTTTAAAAAAGAAGAGAGAGAGAGAGAGAGAGATACATTAGAAAAACTAATTAAAGGCATTTTCAGACAGATGTAGCAACTCTAGAGTTACTAGCATTGCCGTATTCTGCCGATGACTTGTCTTCATCTACAATAGCTCCAATTTAGCAGGAAATCTTTCTGCTACCAAGATGAAGAGGTAAACAGCTGTCACATAGGGAGTCCAAATAAACATGATAACCTACATTCCAATCCCTCGGGTATTAAAAAAAATGTTCCACATTATCTCAGGCTGTTGCAGAGCATAAGACCAGAGGTGTCAAGTGCTTGTTTTAGCTTCACATGTACAGGATATACCAAAGTCCCACCTACACACTCAAAGGCAGCAGATTCTTCTATCCGGGAGTGATCTTGTGAAACAATTTCCCAGTTCTGTAAATTTCCCTGTTCTGTATATCTGACAACTGCAAGAAGGTGGAAAGTTTGTTTGTTGATTTATTTTTAAAAAATATTTATTTGTAAAAAGCCATTTTCTAAGAATAAATAAAAATAACTAATGCAAAAAGTATATGTATGTGTGTATGTGTGTGTGTGTTTATATATGTGTGTACACATATATAAATACTCCCTGGAACAGACCCTGATGTTGGGAAAGTGTAAGGGCAAGAGGAGAAGGGGATGACAGAGGAGGAGATGGTCACCGAAGCAACCAACATGAATTTGAAAATCATAGACATCTGTAACTTTATATTCTGGACTTCTCCCACTAAACTTAAAATCATCATGGAGTCCTCTTATATTTCCTCACAGGATGCTTTACACAGCCAAAGTACTACAAACACATTAGATATTGTAGCTCCAGAGTTTAGAAAAGTTACTTTTTGAATTATGACTCTTAGAATCTTCCAGCTACCATGGACATGGGATCACATTGATTAGAAGAATTCTGGGAGTCAGTTTGAAAGGAAAAAAAAAATGTTGTGTCATAGAAACTTGGTATGATCAAACCAGGCTATGGATGGCTGGATAGCTGAGTGTGTGAGGCATCTGGTTGTGTAGTTGGTGGATGGGAGTTCACTATGCTTTCCAGGAGACAAGCCAGCTGGTGTAGCCTTGGGCAAGCTGCGCAGTCCTGGACCATCCTGCAAAGAGAGGAAAGATAGACCACATCTGAGTATGGTATATTTAGAAAGCCCCAAGAAAGGGTCCCCATTAGAGATTTACAGCAGGCATCCTTCAGTCTCAAGAGACTATGGTAACGTGCTCCAAATAGAGGTCTTGGAACAGCGTCTAGTGTGGCTGAGGAGGCCAATTCGAGAGTGACCATCCCTTCCACACTGAAGACAAATACAATCTGTCCCCTGTCCGGCTCCCTGATTTTGCTGGTTTTGGGACTGCCTCTTGGCCTCGGCCTGCTGAACAAGTGCCTCTTCAAATTGGTAGAGGCCAGGTTGCACTGCCTGCCTCCAGGCTGAACGCTTAGATGTGAGGGTTTCCCATCTGTTGAGGTCCATTCCTAAGGCCTTCAGATCCCACTTGCAGATGCCCTTGTATCACAGCTTTGGTGTCCCTCTGGGGCGATTTCCCTGCACTAATTCTCCATACAGGAGATCTTTTGGAATCCGACCATCAGCCATTATCACGACACGCCCAAGCCAATGTAGACGTTGCTGTTTCAGCAATGCATATACAGTATGCTAAAAATTCCAGCTCATTCCAGGACTACACTATTTGGAACTTTGTCCTGCCAGGTGATGACAAAATGCATCAGAGACAATGCATATGGAACATGATGGTTTGTGATGGCTTGTGGTTCGTGGCTAACATCCAGTTGATTGCCCTGATCAGCTGGGAGCCGGGCACATGCTGAGAGGCAACAACTGGCTTCCCCGCGAGGAATCCTGTCACTGCCTCAGACCTGGGGAGGTGGCAGCAGCTGTGGCATGGTGGCAGGAGCAGGTAGACCAGGCGACAGGGCAGTGGAAAGTGGGAGTGCAGGCCATCATATTTTGCCAAAGTAAATTGAAAAACCAAGGAGAAAAAAAAAGTTTGGTGTTCCATTTTACTTCACCAAAACAAGGTCCCCGAACTGGTTCACAAACTGAACCACAAACCAGCCCGGTTCATCAGTGTTTCTAGTTCGCGGTCCAGCTTATGCCCATCTCTAAGTCCCCAAAAGTTGGAACGGACTGGATAACACATGATTATTTTATTATTAAACTGACCACGTTGTCTAGGGGGTGCCATGCTTCTGGGAATTCCATTTGAACAAAGTAACTTTTCCAGGCTGTGGGTCACTCTGATATAAATCCGTTCCTGGATTCTGTCAGTCTGCAGGGAGAGTTCTTGCCTTGCTCTTGTCTTATTTGTCTCCCTCACACACACAAACACACATACAGCGTCCACTCCAGGACTAGACAAAGATTTGGGTTGGCAAGGGAGCAGCAGTGGGGATCCTGAAGTGCTGCTTAGCCTTTTCTCCCCCCCACCTTGCTTTTAACAGGGGCAAATGGCTGATTAACGTGAACAGAGGCATTCACATAGGGCGGGAATCAATTTAAATGAGTCGATTCCACATTCGCGTAAAAAAAACCTCCTTGCTCTTCTGAAAAACACCATTCCCTATCAAATCAATCTGCTCTTACACGTGCCTTGTCTGTTTACAGAGCTTTACAGCGATTCAAAATAGGCTAGATACAAATTAAATCTTCTTTTTAAAAAAGCAATGTAGCTTTCTCAGTCCTGTGCTGGAGGTGAAAGATTCCCCCAAGAGGGCTGGAGAATCCTTGAGATGTAGCCCCCACCCCCAATGCTGAGGAGCCCAATCATGCATAGAATCGTGTAAAATCATGGGGTTTGGAAGGGGCCTATAAGGTCATCAAGTCCACCCGCCCCCCCCGGCTCAAGGCAGGGATCCAAATCAAAGCAGATCTGATAGAGGGTTGTCCAATTCTCTCTTGAATGCCTCCAGCAGTGGAGCGCTCACCACCTCTCAAGGTCATTGGTTCCACTGTCGTACTGCTCTAACAGTTAGGATGTTTTTCCTGATATTCAACTGAAATCTGGCTTCCTTTAACTTGAGCCCATTGCTGTGTGCCCTGCACTCTGGGATGTTTCAGAACAGATCCTACCCCTCCTCTGTCTGACAGACTTTCAAATATTTGAAAAGTGTGATCATATCATCGCCGCAGTCTTCTTTTCTCAAGGCTAAACATGCACAATTCTTTCAGCCTTTCCTCATAAGGCTTGGTTTCCAGCCCCCTGATCATCCTTATCGCCCTCCTCTGAACTTACTCCAGTTTGTTGGCATCCTTCTTAAAGTCGGGTATCTGGAACTAAACTTCCACCAATGACAAGATTTTTTTTCCCCATCACCGATCGGCATCTGGCCCTGAACAACCTCAGGCAGATTTTGCTGAAAAACAGAAAAAGGAATGCATCAACAGGGAAAGGTTTATATATATATATTTTTAATTATTATTTTTAGGTCCGTTTTTCGTGCGATATTGCTAGCTCTTTCTCACCCTGCTCGGCTGCATTGTTATATCAAATGACTGAGGCACATTTTGGTTGAGATGAGCACCTAAAGTGTTATGATAAGACTCCGAAAGCAATGCTTTTACACTGTATAATCTATCAAAGGTGTCAAATTTACAAAATGCAGATTTTCCTGTCACATTTGGGCATTCTAAGCACTGTGTCTTTCCGCTGAGGTGCTGACTGGTGTTTTAATGAGGCCCTTTGGTGGCTGTAAAAAAAGAATATGAGGCATAGAGAGGACTTCGGGGTTACCCATGGTATTGTCTATTTGTCTTACAACTTTCACACTAACTACCAATTACATGGCCATAAAACTTTAGGCTACTGCATGATCAATTCCATATAGCATTCCCCCCCCCCCAGAAAAAGCAAACTCTGTGTTAACCTCCCCCATTTTATAGACGTAATGACGGCGATTGATGCAAATAACAATGAGGCCCATAATGAGACTTTTTAAAAGTCGTCTAGTTATCAGAATAATGGGCAAGAAGTTCACTTAAAAGCTCAGGTCTATTATAGGGTGTTTTCTTTTCTGCTCTGGGTGGTCCCAGGATCTGTAAAGATGCTGATGTCTGTTCTTTTGAGATCAAAGAGGGCATTAATCTCCCAACCTTCTTCTTGTTGTGCTTAATGGGATATCTCACCTGGGCAAAATCACCCCAAGTAAACATAATTGAATCAAGAAGGAAGTCAAGAAATATCAGGGGGCCCAATGTTAAACATGGACAAAATGCCACTTGCCTTTTGAAATTGATGCACAAAAAGTAGGGGGGAAAGAACTAATTGATGCCCGACATGGGAAAAAAAAATCATTAACACAAACAAGTTGGTAAGGCTGATGGAAACTGCTTATTCATTAGGCCGTTGTCTATTTTGCTCATTTGTGGAGGAGAGAGAGAGACCCATTGACAAGGGTGTTGAAGCATGTGATTCCAAAGCCCAAGATCTAAAGCAGTGCATGGAATGATATTTGAAAAGCAGAGCATGAATATCACTGGGTAGCTTCACATTCTCCTTTGGCCCTCATCAATCATGAATCTAATGAGCTACCTAAATTTATGTCACAGTCTGAAATAGGTATGGAATGTTAGCAAGGACAGCTGCTGGAAAAAAATAGTATGTATCCCCTGTCTTTGTGCTCCCACTGAACATGCTTGTCACATCTTACTTACTCAAAGGAAGTGTGCATATGAATTAGAGTGAGCATCACAGTGATGGAGAAGATAGTAATGATCTGGGTTCATTACATATATGGTACAGCTGAACAAAGAAGTGACAGGAATTACCACAGTGTGCATCTGATTAGTAATCCCAACTAAGGGCCTGTATTTTTTGGGGGGGTTGGACTACGAACCCCATAATTCTCCATTTTGTGAGTCTCACCTGCCAGACTCAGAACTTAGAGGCCGCTAAAATGTGCTCACCTGGAGATGAGGCCCAGCTGTCAGTCTTCATGCCTGGCCCTGGACTCATTTCCTGTCCAACGAGGAGGTTTCTCAGTAACCATCCCAAAAAGATTCCTTTTCAAACAGGAAGCTAGGCCTATCCAAGGCATGAAGTCTAACAGATGGCCTTTTTCTTCAGGCGAGCACAATTTAGATGCTTGTAAGATCTGGGTCTGGGAGGTGGGACTCCTAGGAGACCAAAAATATCTGGAACTATAATGGGGAGGTTCCCAGTGTGATTAACAAATACATAAGTACAGGCTACCAATAAAATAGTAATATGTAACAAGAAATGTGTGTGTATGCAAATCAACATATGTGCATGTGTCTCTCCAACACGGTATCTGAAAATGAAACCTAGACATCTCCAAGGTTGTGAAATGTACCACTGTGGATTCAACCTTCTAGGTATGCATCTCAAAGTCATTCTGCTTTTCTAAAATGCATAGCTGTTTAGTTGTTAAGTTGTGTCCATCTATTCATGACCCTATGGACCAGAGTACGCCAGGCCCTCCTGTCTTCCACTGCCTCCCAGAGTTGGGTCAAATTCATGTTGGTAGCTTTGGTGACAATGTCCAACCATCTCGTCCTCTGTCGTCCCCTTCTCCTCTTACCTTCACACTTTCCCAACATCAGGGTCTTTTCCAGGGAGTCTTCTCTTCTCATGAGATGGCCAAATTCTTAGAGCCTCAGCTTCAGGATCTGTCCTTCCAGTGAGCACTCAGGGTTGATTTCCTTCAGAATGGATAGGTTTGTTCTCCTTGCAGTCCAGGGGATTATCAAGAGCCTCCTCCAGCACCACAATTCAAAAGCATCAATTTTTCAACGGTCAGCCTTCTTTATGGTCCAGCTCTCACTTCCATACATCTCTACTGGAAAAAACATAGCTTTGACTATGCGGACCTTTGTCGGCAAGGTGAGATCTCTGCTTTTTAAGATGCTGTCTAGGTTTATCATCGCTTTCCTACCAAGAAGCAGGCATCTTTTAATTTCATGGCTGCAGTGGTCATGGTGCCCAAGAAAATAAAATCTGTCACAAAGTAAAATGCATTACCTAATTTTAATTAATATTGGCTTTAAGCCACTTGGTGTCAGAGCTTCTCTAGGAGACAATAACATGGGCCTCTAGGCAGGTTCAGGTACTGCTGTCCTCTTCAGGGCCCCCAAACCATTCAGAAAACACAAACAGAGACTCAGAAGGGTAAGGGAGAGGGAGGGATATGAGAGGCATGAAAAGCTGAAGAAGCACAGGAGCGAGATGAAGAATGAAAAACAGTGAAAGGGAAATAGTGGAGATGGAAAAGAAGAAAAGAAAGAGCAGAGGTAAAATATCCCAAAGATGGAGAAAACTAACTTGGTTCTAATTTATGTGAAGCTGCTGAAGGTTAAAGAAGTACTGAGGTTGAGGGGAAGAAAGAATTAAAAGAGAAGTAACAAGGGAAAAAGAAACAGAAGTAAAGGAAACAAGCAGTTTCTAACTGTAGTGAAGCCAGTTGCCATGGCTAATGACTTTACAGAGCATACCAAATATAACTAACTACGTCTTTAAGAAATAATTTCCCGTACTCTAGTTTTTGCACATTTTTCAGGACAACAAAGCCTCAATGGAGACAAGCTTTGGATAAATGTGTATTTTTTAAAAGATTCATCAGTCACCATGGTATGTTTATTCCTTTTTTTAAAAAAAAACCTCACAATTCTTTTAACAAACTCTGGTGGACATGATCTTGCATTTTTCTTCTTACCTGTTTCTATCTCCACCCTGTGCAATAGGTTAACCAGAAGCAGGCTATGCTAACTTTAGGTCTCTAGATGTCACCAGACTACAAACCCCATCATCCCTGCCAGTATCATCAGTGGAACAGAGGTTGTTTCTAGTATCATACGAATAACCAAAGGCTGGCAAAAGGTAGCTCTTGTGGCTGCCCTAAAGTAATTCAGAGAGCTTCAGGCCAGAGGGGAAACTGAAATCCATACCTCCATTTTTCTAGTCAAGTAATTAACTATAGCACCAACTTTAGGATTTTTCCCTGTAGAACACATACTTTGGAAAATCTCTGGAGCAAAATAAATATCTATCTATCTATCTATCTATCTATCTATCTATCTATCTATCTATCTATCTATCTATCTATCTATCTATCTATCTATCTATCTATCTATCTATCTAGCCCATCTGTCTCCTGAAAAAGGACACAAAGCATCATTCACAGACAATATATCATCATTCAAAGATAATATTTAAAGCTATAAACAATGTATACCAGTACTGAAAAAGATCAAACAAATAACATGGTAGAAAATGGTAAACAGAAACAACATCGAACCACATTCTGAAGTGGTGCAATGCAAGAATCTGTTCATTCTTGTCATCCCACAGGTCATACAGAATCCATGAAACAGGATAACAGAAAGACATAAAAATCCAACTGTGCTGGATCAGGCCAAGGGCCCATCTAGTCCAACTCCCTGTATCCCACAGTGGCCCCACCAGATGCCTCTGGGAGCACACGAGACAACTAGATACCTGTTCTCCTGATACTCCTCCCCTCCATCTGGCATTTTGACGTACCTTCCTTTTGAGCCTTGAGATTATACATCCCCATCATGACTTGCATGATGATTGCCCCACGTCACTCCTGTCACTCATATTCAGGATCTTATTTGCATGAGCCTATGAGAGGAGTGGAGGGGCGGAGTCAATAGATATAAGAAGGTGTGGCAGAAGAGATGAAGAGAGAGCTATAGAATTTGTAGAGAGAGAGAGTTAGGGAGAAAGTGAGAACAGATACTAATAGAGATAAGCTGGTCAAGATAAATAGATAGAGCAGGTGGTGATTAGTTAAGTGGCAAGATATATGACATTTTAATGATTTGATTGTATGCAATGAATAAAGAACATCTGTGATTCTGAGTAAAGTTAATACATTTCAATAAATAAGTTCTGTTGGCAGTAACCAGACAAGTGTCTGACTAAAGTTCTTTATATATTGTGGATAAAGGAAATCCACTGGAGGCGGTGAGGAAAAGAGGGAATGTCACAATTGGTATTTGCTGGTGGGATGACATAGCATAAGCCCTTTGTTTGGGGAAACAAGCAGGGACCACCTAGTAAACATCACAGCTTGTCACCTGCGATGGACTTTTCCTCCAGAAATCTGTCCAATCCCCTTTTAAAGGCATCCAGGCCAGATGCCATCACCACATCCTGTGGCAAGGAGTTCCACAGACTTGAGGCAAACAATTTGAGGTGTGCCATGTAAGTTCCATACAAGTTTGGCATGGCTTTCCACATGTCCTAACATTTCTCTTTCGTCTTTTGGTGGGAAGGGAAGGTTCTTTATTTTGAAATGGACTTTGAAATAACGGGTGTTTAAGAAAGGATTACCCCCATTTTTGTTTTCATTTCACCCTAGAATCCACAGTGGTTTTAAGGATCACAAAACAAGCCATTTGAAGGCAAACTCTGAAGTGGGGATGCTGTTTTTTTGGAATATATCCTTTGATTTGGAGCTTATAGCCATTCTCCAAAACTAAGACTCAAGATGGTTCACAGTCATATTGAATGAAAGGTGCGGTTAGGAGATGAAAAACAATAAAATATTAAAGCTCCATGATCACTGCAGATGGAGACAGCAGCCACGAAATTAAAAGACACCTGCTTCTTGGGAGGAAAGCAATGACAAACCTTGACAGCATCTTAAAAAGCAGAGACATCACCTTGCCAACAAAAGTCCGAATAGTCAAAGCTATGGTTTTTCCTGTAGTGTTGTATGGAAGTGAGAGCTGGAACATAAAGAAAGCTGACCGCCGAAGAATTGATGCCTTTGAATTGTGGTGCTGGAGGAGACTCTTGAGAGTTCCCTGGACTGCAAGGAGAACAAACCTATCAATTCTAAAGGAAATCAACCCCGAGTGCTCATTGGAAGGACAGATCCTGAAGCTGAGGCTCCAGTACTTTGGCCATCTCATGAGAAGAGAAGACTCCTTGGAAAAGACTTTGATGTTGGGAAAGTGTAAAGGCAAGAGGAGAAGGGAACGACCGAGGATGAGATGGTTGGACAATGTCATTGAAGCAACCAACATGAATTTGACACAACTCTGGGAGGCGGTGGAGGATAGTAGGGCCTGGCGTGCTCTGGTCCATGGGGTCACGAAGAGTCGGACACGACTAAACGACTGAACAAACAAACAAGACCAAAATGAAAGGCATAATTAGAAACAATGAAAAAAGCAATTTAAATGTGTGTTGTACAGGAAATTATAGCAGCTAGTTTTGAATCCTCCATGCATTACTTTTCCCTTACACCTGAGTGTACCCTCTTCACCTGAGCAAATTTGGGAGTGGAGGAGAGTGACAGGCAACACACACAAACACTCTCTCTCACACTGTTATTTATTTTATCTCACATGTTGTAGAATTCCATTTTTCCCCATTTCTCTACCAGGTTGCAAAACCTCTTCATGCGGCCCCCTCTGCATGGCAGTGTGCGTGTGTACTTTAAGATCCACGTTCCTAATGTACACATTAAACATATTCCCCCATTGATTAAAGCATTTTATGTGCATATTCCAAATATAAGCATTTGTAGTTGTGTGCTGAAGACATTTTACATATTGATTTAAAATATTTTTACTCTGCCTTTCTCTTTAAAACAACCCAAGGTGCCACAAATTTCAACAAATTTCAAAACTCAACAAAGTCTGGTTCCCAGTACTGAAAAACACAGCCTGCAAAAGGTCAACAAACTCTACCCAGCCACAAGAACTGGTGATCACTGCACACAAAAGACCAGCTAACTACACCCATTAATCACAGTGACAGATCAACTCTCCCCTTATCACAACAATGCACCCGCAACAACAACAACAACAACAACAACAACAACAACAACAACAACAACAACAAAACCACGCTGATCACCATAATCACCCAATCTCCTGAATAGGACAAAAAGCTGATCCCACAGCTATAAATACTCAACTATCCCACAAACTGCACCAGAACACAGAGTTCTGACTCCTGTCCTCTGAAGATGCCGGCCACAGAGACTGGTGACACATTAGGAAGAAAAACCTCAAGAACACGGTCAGACAGCCTGAGTAACCTACAACAACCATGCCACATTTTATTGAGTTATACACAAATTTGTGTATAACTCAAAAACAGAAGAGCAGTACATTTTGTCCTCATGCAGCCCAGTATATGTATTTACTTTGTGTTCAGTAAAGATGCTAAAGTTATGGGTTTTCCTGGTTGTTTGGCCATGTTCTTAAGGTTTTTCTTCCTAACATTCCACCAGTCTCTGTGGCCGGCATCTTCAGAGGACAGGAGTCAGAACTCTGCAGAAGAGAGCACAGACAGAGTTATGACTCCTGTCCTCTGAAGATGGCAGCCAGAGAGACTGGCAAAATGTCAGGAAGAAAAACCTTAAGAACACAGCCAAACAGCCCAGAAAACCCACAACAATCATGCTAAATTTAGTTTTTGTTTGCATCCTCTCTCTCTCTCTCTCTCTCTGTGTGTGTGTGTGTGTGTATGCTTTGAGACAAAATAGTGGATTTTAAGGCACAAAGCATTATTTCCCAGCAAACCACAACTAGGAGTTATTCCTCAAAAATTACTCATTAATGTGAATTTCTTTCACATTCCATTCCACGATATTCTTGCATTTATATATAACATCTGAGAAGGCCTTTGCATTTTGCCTTCGGGCAGGAATATTCATTAGAAATTGGGAAAGTTTATTTTTACATTCACACAATTTCGCGAGTTTGGCTTTATTTCCACTCTTGCTGACACACCATGTCTGGGCATTGAATGCATACGGGCATCTTTATTGCAAGCGGCTAAAAGCAAAACAATATAAATCTCCAGGCAGGTATCTCTTGAGGCAAGGAATCTCAAAAGTTGTAATGCAAACAAAATCTAATTTTAGCATCTCAGCCGAGGACGGAGTAAATTTACTGATCACTGATGCATTGCGCAAAGGGAGGCCACAATCAGCAGGGGCTTTCAGCAAGATTATCCTATTAAAGCAGGAAAGACTTCGCATGGCTGTTAAGGAAGTCATCGAAAGCAGGTGATGGAGGGGAGGGGGGTTGGACGAAGACAGTCGGGCCGACTCTACCCGCTAAGTTGTTGTTTTCTGCTCAACTAAGCAGCAGAGAAGTGATATGTCCGCCATGAAGTGCAATGACAATTAAATTGTAACTGACCTACATGTTACCATCATTATGCCTTCTCTGTCTCTTTTTTTACGGCTTTCCCTCTTATTTAATCACACAGTATGGGGTTTTTATTAGGCTGGGATGTTAAAATCTTCATCCATTTAGCCATAAATGTTTGACTGGAGATCTATCAGGCTTCGGCGGCATTATACAAACAAGACCATTTTGCGGAATCATTGTTGACTTGTTTGTGGTGCAATTTAATTAGCACAATAACTTACATGACTAGCCACTTAATGTCCGGGTCCCTGGAAAGGGATCCGCTAGCTTGGAGTAAGCATTTCCCCCTTCATGTCACTTCCTTTTGTAGCGTATTTCAAACAAGGGCATGCAGAGTTTTTCTTCAAATGCTATATTAAAGTTCCTCAACAAACGATTCCTATTTTAAGGTGCATAGGTTTTTAATTCCCCCCCTCCTTTCGCAGAAAAAATTGGAGTATGTGTGTGCATGCTTGTTTGTAAATGTGGAAAGGGCTCCATAGTTGGAGTTATGAGCCAAAAAGAATCACGAACTGGACTGCTTGGCGGTTCAGCTCATGGTCTGCTTCAGGATCCTGTTTTGCCAAAATGAAATGGTCCTGCCTCTTCTTCTTCATCATCATCCTCTGTCACCGCCATCTTTAGAGACAGCCGAGGCAACTTTCTTTCCAGGATGGGCATGCGCCTGGTCAGAGACAACAGGCTGGGCTCCTAGAAGGGAAGTCAGGCTGGCCATCTGTAAAGACGGTGGTGGAGGAGGATGAAAAGGAGGAGGTGCCAAGACCGGATAGGGAAGGGGGAAGGGAAAGGGCAGGTGGCATAGGTGATGAAGAGGTTAAATTCCCCTCCCCCGAGGCACAAACCAGAAAAAAAAGAACCGCAGTTCATTTCCTTTCATTTTTCCAGTGTTGGGTTTCAGACATCCAAGTTATATCCCCACAATGTGGGTCCCTCCCCCCAAAAAACCCCACCATTTAGCAGCTAGCTTGGGGAAACCCAATCTTAACCATACTTGGAGGGATTGTAGAGGAAAGTCAGAGGAAGTGTCCCTGCAATTTCAGTGTCTCTAGGAGCCCGGGGAGGTGCATTTTATATGAGTTGATGAATCAAAAAAAAAATCACGAAAAAAGAATTGATTTGTATTTTGGGGGCGTTGATTCGTATGAATATGAGTTAATGAATTAGCATTTTTGAGTAAATTTGGTGATTCATTTTTTTAATTCATGCCCATCCCTACTCCCTACTCCTCTCATGTGAAGAGAAGACTCCCTGGAAAAGACCCTCATGTTGGGAAAGTGTGAAGGCAAGAGGAGAAGGGGACGACAGAGGACGAGATGGTTGGACAGTGTCATAGAAGTGACCAACATGAACTTGACCCAACTCCGGGAGGCAGTGGAAGACAGGAGGGCCTGGCGTGCTCTGGTCCAGATGGTCCAGATGGGGTCATGAACAGTCGGACACAACTTAACAACTAAATAACAACAACATCCCTACTCCAGATCCCATCTTTCTCCACTCTGTCAATTCTACTTATCAGGCCTGTTGGAATTTTGCAACCTTGAATATCGTCTCCGTGTTTGAGTGACTGGGAGCAACTTTTCTGCGCTGGTTGACTGTCAGTGTAATCCATCATTCCTTCCCACCTCTGAATTCAAAGAGAGACCAACCTCTCTGCTGAATTTTCTTTTCCCTCTTTTTAGTCTGTCGGATGCAGTTGGTTGCTTGTTTGTTGTTGTTCTTTTCACAACTGTAAGTAATGAAACGTTTTTATTCTTTCATCTACAAATGTGAGTTATTGAGGCCTTAAATGCCAGTTAATGAGAAATAGGTGGACCATCTGGAGTACCTGTAGCTGTTCTCTTCTGTGAGTCTCTGTAAAGCACAAAGGAATTTTAGTAAAATGAAGAATGATTGGATTTGGAGTTAATGGATATCAACGCCAGTTTTCCTACCAGTGAGGATGTTTATGGGGCAAATGGCCCAGATTCTTGTGCCCAATTGCATAATTTGTGCAAAAACAATTATAATCTGCCTATGAAACAAAAACTGTTTTCTGCTTTGTTTCAGGGATGTTTCAGAACCTGAAGCACAGGATAGGTTGTTTCCATCTTTCAGTCCATTGTTTCCTGCTCACTTTGTGAGAGAGGGGGTATCCACCACTTCGAAGAAAATGGCACTAGTTTTTGTGCACATGCGTGTTGCGCAAATCATAAGAACTTGTCAGGAGAACTTGTACACTCATAAAAAGGAATCAAATAGGGCTTTAAAAATTCCTACATGTGACAGTAGCTCAAATGCACGGAGATGAGAAATCAGGTACAGTGGTACCTCACGACACAATGCCTCGCGCAACAAAAAAATTGCAAGATGAAAGCGTCTTGCGAGGTTTTTAGGTGAGTCGCAAGACGAAAATATTTTCATCTTGCGAAGTGCGGTTTCCCATAGGAATGCATTGAAATTTAATTAATCTTCCCCTCCATGCCGTCAGGGGGATGTGCAGCCTCTCTTATACGGTCCTGGTTGTCCCTGGGGCATGAGCATTCCTGCTTCATGGTGGTTTTTCCAGGGACCGCAGCTCTTCCTGCGGAGGGGTGTTCAGCCCCCATTTGTGTTTGCTGGAGTGAGTCCTTTGCCCAGAGCACACCTTTTTCTGTTCGGAGGCTTGCTTAGCACCATCGGAGGAATGGCAGGGAACCTCTGAAAGTGGCAATCTCCATGGGGTGGGCCTTACCAGTCTTCTGATGGTGCTTCCCCAGCTCCCTACCTGGTGATTTTTTTCAAACTTTTTTTGGCCCATAGGAATGCATTAATAAATTCCAGTGCATTCCTATGGGAAACGGCGCCTTGCAAGATGAAAATTTCACAAGACGACGTGACTCACGGAATGAATTATTTTCGTCTTGCAAGGCAACACTGTAAGTAGATTTCTGTCTGCTAGTGTCTGTTCTCAATGCAGATAGTTGAGGAGGGACATCAGGATGGACTGGGATTTTCGATGCAGAGTTTGCTAATGTAAGTGATTTGCAGGAAATGCTTGTGACTCTGGAGTGATGGGACAGTGAATGTCCTTGAGATTTACCTTAAAGGAGGGAGCTGTCCTAGGTTCTGAGAATATTCTGAGACTAGCATTCTGCAGCTTGGGGGACTCAACGTTTGGACTAAAAGCCAGGGAAAATTCACCTTACCCCCTACAAAAAAAGAGTAGCTTATGCTACCTGTATCCCACTGACAGTTTTACTGAAGGGAGCTCAAGTTCCATCATCCTTCCTTTATCTTCCTTTTAGGAATACAGTGGTGGCCCGCATAGCGACGATAATCCGTGCAGCAAAAATCGCTGCAAAGCGATTTTGTCGCTATGCGAGTTTAAAAAGCCCATAGGAATGCCATCTTCACTGCCCGGTAAGCGAGGAATCAGCGCGAAAACACAGCGGGCAGCCATTTTGTTTACTGATGGCCATTTTTGAACTGCCGATCAGCTGTTAAAAAATCATCGCTTTGCGATGATCGGTAAGCGAAACAGGGTACCGATCATCGCAAAGCGATTTTTCCCCATAGGGAACATCGCAATGCGATCGCAAAAGCGATCACAAAAAATGTCGCTATGCAGGTTCGTCGCTAAACGGGGCGCCTGTTAAGCAAGGAATCACTGTATAGGCATATATGTGTCCAGCTCTAATACATCCCCCTATGTGTGGTGTGCAATTAGAAGGCTTTTCCAGAGGTGCCACCCTAAATCCTAGCATGAAAGTAGAGCCCATTCTTTCTTGAGTTGACACCCCTCCACCTTGGAGATTACAACCTTTCCCTCGCCCCTTTTGAACAGCTATTTATATAGGTTTTCTTCCCTGAAATGCAAACATCTGCTCCCCAAATAAAAGAGTAAACAGATTTTTCAATAGCTCACAAATCTTTAGATCTGCGGTTGAAAAGACAAAAGGCTGAGCACTAGTGTAAGAGTCACTGTAGGATAGCCGGAATAGGGGAGGAAAGCAGAATAATTCAAGCTTTTAATGCTGGCTTCAGTATACACTTCCTGGTTGCCCTTGAACACAGGTGACTCTTCCATTTGATAAACTGTAAAGTGAAGATGATAATGCCTTTTCATCCTAAGGATAAATTAATTAATGATCACTAGTCATTCAGACGCCATGGCAATAGGCAAAGGGAAAAGGAATAAATAAACTAGAAATAAAAGCAGGACTGAGGTCAAAACCATAGGGTGGGGTATGTGTGGTGAAAAAAAGCAATGAAATGTTTTATTAGCAAAAGACACTAGCACACATTACACAAAAGCAATGCATCCAGAGATCCATTAGTGGCACACTACTGCTCAATGCCACCTAAGAGGACCCATGCTAGCTTTGACCCCCATGGCCCAACGTTCAATAGATCCATGCAAATGCATGTGTACTTTGCTAAACAGAGGATTCCATCACCCAGAGGAGCATGGAAGGGAAGTTCACAATTCTGAAACATAGGCAGCACTAATATTCATATCATAGAATCATAGAGTTGGAAGAGGCCCGTAAGGCCATTGAATCAATGCAGGAACACAAATCAACCAGATCTGAGGGTTTGTTTTCCAGTCTTCTCTTGAATACCCCCAGTGTTGGAACGTTCACCACCTCCCAAAGTCACTGGTTCCATTGTTGTGCTGCTTTAACAATTAAGACACTTTTCCTGATATTCAGCCTAAATCTGGCTTCTTGTAGCTTAAGCCTATTATTGCTTGTCCTGCATTCTGCGACGATCAAGAGCAGATCCTGCCCCTCCTTTGTATGACTACCATTCAACTATTTGAAAAGTGCTATCATATTTCTCCTCGGTCTTCTTTTCACAAGGCGAAAAATGCCCAGTTCTTTCCTCCAAGGGCTTGGTTTCCAGTCCCCCATGTGGTGGAATTGAAGCAGTGTGGGATATGTAGTCCGAGAAATGTAAGATGGAGTTAGAGAGGTTCTGTGTGGAGATGATTTGAGAGACCTTGGAATGTGTTTTTCTAAGTGCTATGAGAGTGTTTTTCTGAAGACCGGCAGGGCGTGGTTCGAGATAAAGCTGAAGGTCGAAAAAAAGGCCCATGGACATAGAGTAGACATAGTCTAGAGGGGCGGGGTAAAAATCTAATAAATAAATAAATAAATAAAACATGGAAGACTCAACATTCTGAGCTAATTGGAGAAGAGATAAAACACCTGGATTTATAAAACACCTGGATTTCCATGGGAATTGAGGGCTAATTGGTTAACAGCCATGAAGTGTCAAGAAGAAGGGAGGAGTTAGAGAATATAGAAAATTGGATGATGGGTTATGTGGAAAAAGTTTGATTCCATGATGATGGGAGAGAGAAAGAATGGTTTGAATATATGGCTTGAAGGAGAGAGAATGTAAGTAAAGAGAAAGAAGGAGGTGGAACTAGCTAACCTTGGTAGCGTTTTTTATTTCAGTGGGGATTAGTTATTTTATTTAACTGTAACAATCTTTGCATATGTTCTTTATGCTAATGCTTGAGCAATATAAACTGATTCTATGAAACTGTATTTTTCTAATTAAAAAATAATTATAAAAATCCTTACAAAGGACCGGTCTCTTGAACAGCAGGGTGTGGCTAAAGCCAGGGAGTGAAGAGGGCCACAAACTAGCTAACTTTAAGAGTCCTACCTAACTGAGCTGTCGTGAGTTCTAAGGAATCACAAAGCCCATGTGTCTGTACTTGCAAAGTGTTATCATATTTCCCCTCAGTATTTTTTTTAAGGTCAGACTTGTTTCAAAGGGTGTACGCTACACACTGCTGAGGTCTTGGGACTTGCCTCAGCGCGAAGATGGTAGGTAAGTGGCCTGTCGAAATCTCTGACCAAGTGCTAAGTGCTCCTTAGGGACTTGGTTTTTAGACAGTTTGGCAAGTTACTTTGAGAAAATAAATTTTTACAGTTATGGTTCTGAGGATCCCAAAAAGCCATTCATGATTACTGTAGTTCTACTTTTTCCCAGCAGCTCAGTTTCCCATTCGTCAAAACTAACTGAACTCATCAGTTCCTTTTTTTCTTAAAAAGAAAAACAAACACTGCAAACAGCTGGCCTGTGAATACAAAATGATGGGGACACAGGAGAGAGCCTTCTTTGTTGTTCTCAGACTCTGGAACTCCCTCCCACAGGAGGCCAGGCTGGCCCCATCTTTGCTGTCCTTCCGCAAGCAGGCCAAGACCTTTCTCTTCAGGCAAGCCTTCCCTCAGTAACCAGCTACTGTACCTATGTGTGGTTTTTTTTAAGATAGATTGTTATGCATTACTGCTTTGCTTGGATTGTTAGCACTGTTTTCCTCTCAGAGTGAAATTTCTGTATATTTATTGATCTTTGCCTAATAGCGTCTGTTAACTGATGTAAGATGCATCCTTATGAGAGACGGAGGGTATTCGTATTCATATACAGCGGTGCCTCGCTTGACAACGTTAATTCGTTCCAGCAAAATCGTTGTAGAGCGAAAACATCATAAAGCAAAATAAAAAAGCCCAATGAAATGCATTGAAAACCGTTCAATGCGTTCCAATGGGCTGAAAACTCACCGTCCAGCAAAGATCCTCCATAGGGGTAGCCATTTTCCATGCCTGTGCAGTGAGGAATCCATCCCTAAGCACAGCGGAGACCCATTTTGAAACCTGACAATCAGCTGTTTTTGATCGTCGTATAGCGAAAATCGGTTCCCGAAGCAGGGAACTGATCATCGCAAAGCGGAAAACCCCATTCAAACCATCGTTTTGTGATCGCAAAAGCGATCACAAAAACCTCACCGTCAAGCGGATTCGCTGTTAAACGGGGTAATCATAAAGTGGAGCACAACTGTACAAATACAAACATCTATGTGCAGCTGGACTTAATGAGAGTCTGGCCCCCGGGGTCAGACCATCCACATATGCATCTGCCGGCAGCAGCAGCAGCTTCACTCATTCTTCTGATCATGCCCGGAGCACTGCTCTCTTCCCACTCAGTAGCCGTGCAGGGAGACCCGTCCTCCCTCCCCCTGATTGGAGTGGCCAGTGAGCAGGAAGAGCGTGGTGCCCCAGGAGTGATTGGAAGGATGAGCAGGGCCGTCACGGCCACCAGACCCTCTTTCAGTCCAGCTGTGTGGGGATATTTGTATTTGGATATGAAAAGAAATACCCCCATCTCTACTCCTTATTCCTTGTTCATAATTTTTGAAGATACTTTTTAATGATGTTAACCACCATTATTTACTCATTGTTTTCAACTTGAAAGATTGGGGTCCTTGGGTCCTTTTCAAGGAGAAAGGCAGGGTATGAATGAATGAATGAATGAATGAATGAATGAATGAATGAATGAATGAATGAATGAATGAATGAATGAATGAATGAAATGCACCCTATTAGAGGGACGTGGTGGTTCTGCGGGTTAAACCGCAGAAGCCTCTGTGCTGCAGGGTCGGAAGACCAGCAGTCGTAAGATCAAATCCACACAACGGAGTGAGCTCCCGTCACTTCTCCCAGTTCCTGCCAACCTAGCAGTTCAAAAGCATGTAAAATGTGAGTAGATAAATAGGTACCACCTCGGTGGGAAAGTAACGACGTTCTGTGTCTAGTCGCGCTGGCCACATGACCATGGAAAATGTCTACAGACAAATGCTGGCTCTACGGCTTGGAGACGGGAATGAGCACCGCGCCCTAGAGTCAGACATGACTAGACTAAATGTCAAGGGGAACCTTTACCCATTATGGCACTGTGATGAAAACAAGGGATATTCCAAGAGGTGGTGGAGCGGTAGAGATATCTGTAAATGATAAGAGTGAATCTCATGGCCTCTTGCACTCAAAGAAAAATCTCTCTCGCTGCAGGATTTCTTAGCAAGAAGTCTCTTTTTTTAATGTCATTTCCTAGGAAATTTTGCAGGAAATCCTGCAGGATTTCTAGGATTTACAGGTGATGTTTCTGGAGCTAATGCCCACCTGCTCGGGGTTACTACAGTTCCTGCACAGGATAGAATTTTTCCTGCACAGGATTGACCAAAAGGGGCATTGAGGTGTGCAGGATTTGGCTGTTCTCTAAACAGGGCAACAAGTCAAATATGAGGCTGAGAAAAGTAAAAACGAACTATAAAACAGGGGTCTTGTTTTCTCAGGAAGATGGAAATCTGTTTTATAAATTAGGAAGTCTTGTTGAATAGTGTCAGCAAGGAGAAACTTGGAATTTTGCCGAGAACAAGAAAATGTGTAAATGCTCACTACATATCTAATATGAACACAGACTTTGTGTTATCCCCTTCTGGCCAGCACAAACTTTGGGTTTAATCAAAAGTTTGCAAAGGATCCTTCATTGACTTTTTGCTGACTTCCAGGTGAGAACAGGGTTTAGGTGAGCACTTCCATCTGCCATCATAAATTTACCCCTCCATGGATTTCAGGCACAATGTCTGAATAGTGTTATTCTTTCCCCGTTGTCTGAAGACTCAAAGTACAGCACAAGGCAGCAGCGTGAAGCACAGACCTAGCCACCCATTGACCCATGTGATACTTTTCCTTGTTTCATTGGCCAGAATACTAATTACTGTTTGCATAAGGTTTGGGTAATTTGCCACAACTAATTGTGGCTAACTGATGAAATCTCTGGGAGGTGTGATCAATGAACAATCACACATTCTTTTCCTTTCATTTTACTAACTATTCCCTTTAGAAGAGCAAGACTAGTACAATTCAAAGATTCAATTGCTTTGCTTTGAACTTAGGTTCAATTAACTAAGCAAAGTGTGCTGCTTATATACCACCCCATAGCGCTCAAAGCACTTTCTGAGTGGCTTTCAATTCAATTATGCAGGTATTGTCACACCACCAAAAACTGGATACTCAGTTTGTTTAGTTATTGTTAAGTCGTGTCTGACTCTTCATGACCCCATGGACCAGAGCATGCCAGGCCGTCCTGTCTTCCACTGCCTCCCAGATTTGGGTCAAATTCATGTTGGTCACTTCGATGACGCTGTCCATCCATCTCGTCCTCTGTTGTCCCCTTCTCCTCTTGCCTTCACACTTTCCCAACATCAGGGTCTTTCCCAGGGAGCATTTTCTTCTCATGAGATGGCCAAAGGATTGGAGCCTCAGCTTCAGGATCTGTCCTTCCAGTGAGCACTCAGGGTTGATTTCCTTCAAAATGGATAGGTTTGTTCTCCTTGCAGTCCAGGGGACTCTCAAGAGCCTCCTTCAGCACCACAATTCAAAAGCATCAGTTCTTCAGTGGTCAGCCTTCTTTATGGTCCAGCTCTCACTTCCATACATCGCTACTGGAAAAACCATAGCTTTGACTATGCGGACCTTTGTAGGCAAGATGATGTCTCTGCTTTTTAAAATGCTGTTGAGGTTTGTCATTGCTTTCCTCCAAGAAGCAGGCGTCTTTTAATTTCGTGGCTGCTGTCCCCATCTGCAGTGATCATGGAGCCCAAGAAAGTAAAATCTGTCACTGCCTCATACTCAGTTTACCAAGCTCAAAAGGATGGAAGGCTGAGTGAAACTTGAGACAGCTATCTGGGATTAAACCTGGGTCGTGAGCAGAATTTCCGAAGACTACCACACAAGTACAAAATTGGCACTCAAAGACTTGGCAGGGAAGACCTGTCCAGCCCTACTGAACTTGGGCCCTCAATGAGCTACAAGTCTGTGACAAAGCCGTGGGGATCAACTCTGGTTGAAGAAGGACTGGAGAAGAATGAAGCCATGAGTCCAGCTTGAAGGTCCAAAGTGAGGTGGGGAAGGAGTCCTTGAGGGAAAGATCCTCCAAATGAGTAGGTATGTCCTCAGAAGAAGCCTTCCAAGGGCCCAAATACTGCAACTTAAGTTTTTCTCCTTGCTGCCAAATGTCTACAGTTAAGTGGGAGCCCTTTTTGGGACTGCATGCCACTGGAGACAACATGTTTATTAGTTCCTGCACCTGTTTCCTGCTTTCCTGGACTTCTGCTACAGATTCCTTAATGGATCATGACTTATTGACACCTTATTAGACCAATGATTCCCAACCTTGGGTGTCCAGATGTTCTATGACTAAAACTCCCAAAAGCCTTCACCACAAGCTGTGCTAGCCAGGATTTCTAGGATTTCCAGTCCAAGAACATCTGGGGACCCCCGCGTTGGGAACCACTGGTTTAAACTAAGCATTATCTTCATAGATTGTGCTAGAGGTTTGCCTTCTTTGACCTTTGGGCTGATATTGGATTGAGTATTGGTTTTGGATCTCCCCGCTGCAGTTATTTGTTTTAGCCTCACTTCTGAATCTGACTCTGCCATCTTGCTTTGGAGCTTCTTTGCCAGGATGAAAGAGGACGGCAGGACCACAAATTTGGGTTTTATGTGACAAAAGCAGAGAAAAGATTTTGTGGCAGAACTTCTCAGATGGGAAGGAGATGAATTCCCAACCACCCTGTCTACAATCAGAGAGAGAGAGAAAATCAGCCAAGATTTCCACTGCCTTCAAATAAAAATTCTCTTTAGGCATGTTACAGATTCTTTTTTTACGGACAAAAAAAAATCTTCTCTATTCTTCTTCAGGAAAAATGCATTTTTGTGTAAGAATTGTAATAACGCTGAGCAGGAAAACATTTCGCCTGGAAAAGAAAGGACCACGTATCGTCCAAGAAATTTGATGGGATTTCCCAGAAGAAAATCATCCTTCGAATCACACCTGGAATGTAGTAGAAAGAAATCTGTGAGTGAAAAAAGGATTTCTTTTCTTCAGGGTTTCACACCCCAAATTCTTGTCCCTACATACATCAGGTTGCCTCCTGTGAGAAGAGCCAGCCTGTGAGTAGAGCCAGCCTGTGTGGCTTTGAGCAAGTCTCAGGGTGTCCCTGGAAGAAGGGAATGATAACTACTTTGGTGCATTCTCTACCTAGAAAACCCTAGAAAGGGCGGCCATAAATCATTAATTGACTTGACGGCACATCATTATTATTATTTTACCCACCCTTTCCCCACTTTTGCTAAACTTTTGCCAGTTGGTCTCTACACATACAGATTTGCATATGTAGATATCATGCAAATATGTGCCCTACTCTGTATTATTTTCGGCAGCCAACTGCTTCATTGAAGTGATCTTCAGCACCTCTTCTGCTTCTTCCGTACATGTCGGCACAGCAAACCTGATAAGCCTTCAGTCCCTTCGTCGGCAGAGAAATGGGTGGGGGTGGGGGATGGTGTTACAATCAGTAAAAACTTTAAACAATAATCATTCCTACAGAACAAGTGGCATGGGGGGTGCAATACATGTCTGATTGGGGCTAGAGTGATAACATAGCTTGACGAGGCCATGTTTTTCACTTACCAGAAGCTATCTGAGGCAACAGGCAAGGCCTTTGGCGCGCAGAATAACTACAAGACTCTGAAGTCGAATCCATGAATCACCCAACTTTCCAGCATGAGTAGGAGTTGCTTAAAATACATATATATTTTCCTAAAGATATGCAATGTGTTGCTTGGAAGAGTAATAAGCCAGCGGGGTCATATACATGAGAGTGACATTTATAGACCTCTTCCAAACATCTTTAGTAGTTCACAAACTCGGCTCACTAGAATAAAAATCAGCTTTGCCTTGTGTTACTAAGTAGTTAAGATGAGTGACTGGGCTTGTGTTTTGTTTAAAAGTTCTTTCCAAAGAAGGAAAGAAGGAAGGAAGGAAAGGAAAGGAAAGGAAAGGAAAGGAAAGGAAAGGAAAGGAAAGGAAAGGAAAGGAAAGGAAAGGAAAGGAAGGAATTTAACACACTGAATAGTTTCACTGATAATATTAATTAAAAAATACACACGTTTATAAAGAATAAGGTACCTGTACAGTTACAGAGTGCAGGTATACTTGAGTGGTTTGGACGAGAAGTGGGCAGGAACCGAATGTCGAACCAGAAAAACCAACGAACCAGGCTGGTTCGCGGTTTCGTTTGTGACCGGTTTGGGGATCACCATTTTGCTGAAGCAAAATGAAGTGACATTGGATGCCTGCTGGCCCCTTCCCACTGCTTCATCACTTACCTGTTCCTGCCACTGCCTCCTCCTCCTCTACCCCTGCCATCCTCAGGGGCAGCAGGCTGGCCCAGCTTCCCGGACAGGAGCCAGCTGCTAATTCTGAGGATTCACCCACCACCCAGCTGATAAGAAGGCACATGTGTCACAGGCAGCAATTGAATGGATCTGAACGTCTTCAAAGGTTGCAGGGTTGTTCTCAGGACCCACAAATGTATCACAATTAGAGATGGACAAATTCTGGTCTGTGTTATTTTTTCCTGAGTTGAGTCCTAAATCCATTCAACCCTGCTTCTGTATTGATGCATGATGAGAAACTGCTTTCGATCAATATTTGAATCCATATTTTTAGCTCACTTTTCTCTATAAAGACATGATTAAAATATATTTTTCCCTCCTAGGATTATTCGCTGTCTTTTTGGACAAACGGGTAGATGGAGGCCAGATCAGGGCTATTTGCTCAAATCTGGGGTGACTGCAGAGTGATGCAAAGATATCGGAAGCATGGACAAGATGGACAGCATCCCTTCAAGTCCCTAAGATTAATTTTACCATTTGCAAGTCCCCTGGGGAAAGAGAAAGAAAAACTAAGAGATTCGCAAAGGCTTTCACGGCCAGGATCTAATGGTTGTTGTGGGTTTTTCGGGCTCTTTGGCCGTATTCTGAAGGTTGTTCTTCCTAACGTTTCACCAGTCTCTGCGGCCGGCATCTTCAGAGGACAGCACTCTGTGCTCCGGCCACAGAGACTGGTGAAACGTTAGGAAGAACAACCTTCAGAATACGGCCAAAGAGCCCCAAAAACCCACAACAACCAAAAACTAAGAGAGATCCTGAGTTGGCAGCAACAGGGAGGAAGAGTATGTTCTCTTCACTAGAAATGAACCTTCCATGTCTTTCCTGTTGCAAAACCATTGACAGGATCAGCAAAGTCTGTGGCCACAACACCAGTAAGTTCCAATGCAAAGGGCAGGATGTCTGGGAGGAAAGAGAAAGGATGAAAAGTGTGGAAGAGCAGATTGCCCATTCATCGGCTGACCATACGTCAGAGGGGACTCAATGAAACGTAACAACAACAAAAACACAACAATACACATACCAAATCCAGGATTTATCCAGATAATCCTGTGAGCCTGTATTTCTCTCTGAATTGCTGGTTTCTGGTCCAGGACCTCTGTTCGCCTATTCTTTTTTGGGGAAATCCTTGCTCAACCATTTCCTTGCATCAGTGGATCCCAACCTTGAGTCCCCAGATGTTCTTGGACTGAAACTCCCAGAAGCCTTCATCACGAGCTATGTTGTCCAAGATTTCTGGGAGTTATAGTCCAAGAACATCTGGGGACCCAAGGTTGGGAACCACTGCCTTACATGATTTCATGTGGAGTTCTAACACCCCCTAACTTCAAGACAGTCTAACAAGATTAAGAAAAGACAGTTTCAGTAAACTCAAATCTACCTTCAGAAGAACTTTCCCCACACATTGTTAACTTCCCTATCTATCCCCTGTTGTGTGTATGCGTGGCTAGGGCCAGATCTTCGCTCTTCCCTCTCTCTTTGGCTTTCTTTCTCCCCCTATTTCATCTCCAAGCTGCCATCTCAGCCTTTGTAAGTTTTGCTTCCTTAGGGTTTATATTTCTCCATAATCCATTTCTGCTGCTTTATTTTAATTTTTCTATTCCCCAGTGTAATCACTGTGTATGTCTTAATTTTCATGTGCCCACTAAAACTTCAATGTTGAATTTGCTCTGCGCAAAAGTGATGCACAGACCAATCTATGCCAGGAAGTACTATTTCCATGGTTCAAAGATCCCTTACAGATGTGTCGCTGAACATGTGTGAGTTTATGTTATCCCAGGAGAGAGGTCAAATTTCTGGAAATCTTCATATTTTTTTCCAGAAAAAATTGGGGGAAAATAGGAGAAACATCCTTTTTTTCAAAAAAAAAATTCCTATTGTTTCCAGAAAGAAAGAAAGAAAGAAAGAAAGAAAGAAAGAAAGAAAGAAAGAAAGAAAGAAAGAAAGAAAGAAAGAAAGAAAGAAAGAAAGAAAGAAATCTCTTCCACCACCCCCCTTTTATTTCCTGGAAAAAAATTGGAAATTTCTGGAAAATAACAGGGGGGAAATGTTTGTATATTTGAAAATAAAATGGAATTTTTTTGGAAATGTTACATTTCTAGCTCCCTGAGCATATTTTTATTTTTTATTTTTATTTTATTTTTTTATGGCCCCATAGCACTTCAAGCACTCTCTGGCTGCTTTACAAGTTAATTACGCAGGCTACACATTGCCCCCCCAGCAAGCTGGGTACTCATTTTACTGACCTCGGAAGGATAGAAGGCTGAGTCAACCTTGAGCCGGCTACCTGGGATTTGAACCCCAGGTCGTGAGCACAGTTTTGGCTGCAGTACGGCTGTTTAACCAATGCACCACATACTTTTTTCCCCCCTCTCTCAGATAATGGGACCCAAGTTTTATTTATTTAAAATATTTTTACACCACCTTTCTCTTTAAATAAAAGGACTCAAGGAAGCTTACATCATTTAAAAACAGTATTAAAAGCTAAACATGTTAAACTATTCTTACATAAATAATAAATTAATAACATTATATGAAAATTGTTAGGTAAAGGCATTACAAAAAAAAATAGGTTTAGAAGCAACAAAATATAAAATGTCTTTTTTATTGTCTTTTTTTCTCCTAGATGGTCAGTCTGTTAGGAAAAGCCTGAAGCTGGCTTATAGTATAACTTAAAAAAAAACACTCCAATTCAAAACAGTACAACTTAAAACACAATGAAATCAGTTATAGTAACACAAAACACAGTTCAAAACTGCCTAAAAACATCTCCGTTAAAATAAAATGCAGTTAATAAAAGAAAAAGCACCGCTCAACCTCAAAAAGTCCCTTAATTGGCAGTCTGAAGTCCATGAACTGCGAGTTCCATAATTTGGAAGCGGTGACTGAAAAAACTTTCTCTTGTATTCTCACTTACAAACTATTCTCTTTCTCTTCTCCTTTTTGAAACACCTTTCCTAATGCAACTTGCCCAAAATTTCTATTTTCCTTCCTTCCTTCCTTCCTTCTTTCCTTCCTTCCTTCCTTCCTTCCTTCCTAGGGAGTTAAATAACGTTATAATCCTATTGTGGATTGTTCATCAGCACAGCCCCTAGATTTTACATTCCACATGCCTCTCTGATCAAATACAGGCTTAAGAAGGAACCACAGATTATTTTTCATTGGCAAATATATATATGCACATTTAAGAAGGAAGAAGGAACCACAGATTATTTTTCTTGAGCAAATATATATATTAAACACACTTCCCCAAGAGCTTTTGCTTTAAAAGGAACAAACCACCGTTGTTGTTTTTTAAATGGAAGAAAGACCCAAACAGGAATTGAAAGATTTCGCCTGCTCCCAACATTTCCTTCAGAGTTGGAGCTGAATTCAGTTCAAGCGAGCTGGGTCCTATTATGGCCGACTTCTGCTGGAGATACGTAGATCACCACACGTTCACGAACTTTTCCATAGGCTGTCTCATTCTCACATTTATACAGTAATCCATTGTTAGGGTAGCAGGACCTCCACAGCAACGTGCTGTGTCCGGGCTGCACATTTTGAAGTCGTCCCCTTGTTGGGCTTTAAACAGTATTATTTTAACAAGGTTTGGGGTAATAATCACGCTTATTGTCTAATCAAATGCCAACAATCCCCTGACTATTGTTCTATTTTAATGGTAAAGCTTTGCCTGTAACCCCTAGAAATCTCCTTTAATTATTTAATCAGTTTGGCTGAAACTCACAAAGCATTAAATTGTTAGTTGCTACTTAACATTCCTTATAAATTGCATTTATTAATTTCTGGAAGGAGACTTGCCCATTGCTATAGTAATTTAAATTAGTACCACATGCTTTACCGACTGGCACTGAATGATGATTAAGTCTTTGGGGGTAAACTCAGTTCTTGGGATGATCTTTCAGTGCTAGGGAAGACAGAGCAAGGGGAAACTAAGAAGGAAGGAGGGTCTAACCAAAATTTTGCCCAAGATGTCCTCATTCATCACCAGACTAGTGAGCCGTGGGTAGAAAAGCACTACATAACATTCTCTCTTAAAAGCCATTTTGAGCTTTCTGGTCACCCTGAGTATACTTAGGTTTACTCACATGTCAAAGGAAGACCTCGTTGAAGTTTGATAGCTCCTACTTAGGAACACAATTTCTACAACTTTATTCTCGTGATTTCAGAATGGAGTCCCTGAGAAGAAACTATAGAAAGAGTTTGTTTATGGTTTTGAAAGCGGTGCACTTGTTAATAGGTAAATTAATCAGCTCAAACCTATCGCCACCACACATGGGGATTTATTTATTTTTTTGCTCTATATCCCAGATGTTCCCAGCCACACGATGCTAGCTGGAGTATTCTGGAACTTAGAGGTAAGAGGAGTTTAGGGTTTACAACAGTGTAACTGAACAGCACTTGAAAAGCAGTGCAATAAGTACAGTAGTTGCAAAAAAAATCCCTTTAATAATAATAATAATAATAATAATAATAATAATAATAATAATAATAATAATAATAATAATAATAATAATAATAATAATAATAATAATAATAATAATAATGACGATGACGATGACGATGACGATGACGATGACGATGATGATGTGCTGTCTAGTCAAATCTTCTGGGGATGCCCTGGGACTGTGCAGCTTGCCCAAGGCCACCCAGGCTGGCTCTACTCACCAGAGGCACAATGAGTAATTGAACTCCGAACCTCTGGCTCCATAGTCAGGGACCTAACCCACCGAGCTATCCAACCAGCTGGCTTTTGCTGTAGTAACCATAACTATCAATGTATTCTGGTCTCTTTTAAATTTTAGTTTAAATTCTTATTTTAAGACATTGTTAGAAGGCAATGCTTGGACAGGCATTTTCTGATTTTCATTTCATTCTCTTGTCAGGCCTAAGCAATAAGAGAAGGGTTGTTTTGTCTCATCTTTTGCATTTTTCAAAGTATTTTTAAGGTGCACTATCAGCTTTGGCCAAGATTGGTTCGAGATTCTTTAAAAACATAGGATGATACCCGTACTTGTGACCAATCTTTTGGTTCCATTTCCTTTGCACGTTGAAGGCAGCAGGAGATCGGTTCTCCATGGCTCCTGGTTGAATCCTGTCCTAGAATGCTTCAAAGTGAAATGACTGTACACAGTTGGGGAGGAGGGGAAGCCAAGATAGTTGCTAGTTGGATTTGTTGTTCTGTATCACTGAATCGCTATTGACAGCAGCCACAAAATTAAAAGACGCCTGCTTCTTGGAAGGAATGTGATGACAAACCTAGACAGCATCTTAAAAAGCAGAGACATCACCTTGCCGACAAAGGTCCACATAGTCAAAGCTATGGTTTTTCCAGTAGCGATGTATGGAAGTGAGAGCTGGACCATAAAGAAGGCTGGCCGCCGAAGAATGGATGTCTTTGAACTGTGGTGCTGGAGGAGATTCTTGACTGGACTGCAAGGAGAACAAACCTATCCATTCTAAAGGAAACCGACCCTGAGTGCTCACTGGAAGGACAGATCCTGAAGCTGAGGCTCCATTACTTTGACCACCTCATGAGAAGAGAAGACTCCGTGGAAAAGACCCTGGTGTTGGAAAAATGTGAAAGCAAGAGGAGAAGGGGATGACAGGACGAGATGGTTCGACAATGTCACTGAAGCAACCAACATGAATTTGACCCAACTCCGGGAGGCAGTGGAAGACAGGAGGGCCTGGCGTGCTCTGGTCCATGGGGTCACAAAGAGTCGGACATGATTTAACGACTGAACAACAACACCCAATAGGTATTAACAACTAAGCAGGGACTTGATCCCGGGGCTACCATGTCCTATTCTGACATCCTTTGTTGCGTTACACTGCCAAAATATCAAAAAGCAGGTGCAGGTATTGCTGCTAAAATGGCAACAAGGAGAAGAAGAGAAAGCCCGGTAGCAGCACTGTAAATGGAAAGCTGACTCCCATGTTTGTGAACGCTCCTCTCCTACCCCAGGTTGGTAGGGGAAGAAAGAAGAACGGCATCACTTAATAGGGAACTGGAGTACCAGATGAAAATACTAGGATTTTGAGAAGCACAACAAAAGTGATGGATTTCAATCATCGGTCCAAATGGAAACGGCAGCCAAGAAATCAGAAGACTGAGACTAGGAAGGCCAGCAATGAAAATACTAGAAAAGATCATCAAGTGTAAGAATGTGTCACCACCAGATACGAAGATCAAAATCATCCACACTCTTGTATCCCCAGTCACCAGGTTATGGGTGTGAAAGTTGGATAGTTATGAAAGCTGACAGGTGAAAAAATGATCAGTTTGAAATGTGGTGCTGGAGGAGAGAGTTCCAGATACCCTGTCAGAAAGATGAACAAGTGGATCTTAGATCAAATCAAGCCCAAACTATCTCCAGAGGCAAAAATGTTGAGGCTGCAGCTGTCCTATTTTGGGAACATCATGGGAAGGCAGGATTCTCTGGAAAAGACAACAGTGTTGGGAAAGGTGGAAGGCAGCAGGGAAAGAGGAAAACTAAATCCAAGGTTGTCTGACTCCTTAAAGGAAGCCACTGGCTCAAGTCTGCAAGAGCTGAGCAGGCTTGTAGAAGATAGGACATTTTGGAGATACAGTAACTCTTTCATACGGTTGCCCTAGGTTGAGGGCATATTGACAGCACCTAACGACAAGCACAACTTTCTAGAAAGTTCCAGGTATACCAGATGACAAGAAATACTGTTTAAAACCTGGTCAGAAATATTTGCTTGATACTTCATTCATGGCCCATGATTTGACATTTTTGTTACTGATCTAAGGGCAGGAAATGCAGGGAATGCTAATCAAATTTCTGGATAGCACGAAATGGGGTGGAATACTTGGAAAACAGAAGCAAAAATCAAAATGATCTAGATAGGCTTGAGTGCTGGGCTGAAAACTACAGAATGAAATTCAGCAGGGATAAGGGCAAAGTCCTGCACCTGGGAAAAAGTAACCAAACACACAGTTACAAGATGAGGGGTACCTGGCTCAGCAATACTACAAACGAGAAAGATCTTGGAGTCATTTTGGATCACAAGGTGAATATAAACCAACAATATGATGTAGATACAAAAAAAGGGCAAATGCTATTTTAGGCTGCGTTAAGAGAAGCATGGTCTCCAAATCGTGGGAGTTACTAGTTCTCCTCTGTTCGGCACTCCTGAGGCCTCACTTTGAATACTGTGTCCAGTTCTGGACACTACACTTCAAGAAGGATGATGACAAATCAAACAAGTTCATAGGAGGGCAAGAAGGAAGATCACAGGGGGCTGGACGCCACGCCTTATGAGGAAAGGCTGAGAGAAATGGGCATGTTTAGCCTTGAGAAAAGAAGACTGAGGAGAGAGATGATAGCACTGTTCAAATACTTGAAAGGCAGTCATACAGAGAAGGGGTAAGATCTGTTCTCAGTCAACCCAGAGTGCAGGACACACAACAATGGGCTCAAGTTACAGGAAGCCAGATTTTGGTTGAATATCAAGAAAAACTTCCAAACTGTTAGAACAGCACAACAATGGAATCAATTGCCCTGAGAGGTTGTGAGTGCTCCAACACCGGAGATATTCAAGAGAAACTTAGACAACCAGCTGGCAGATATCCTTTGTTTTGTATCCCAACACTGAGCAAGGAGTTGGATTCGATGGCCTTATAGGCCCTTTCCATCTCCATTATTCTATGATTCTATGACTGCCCTATGGGTCTTAGGAATAGACCTCAACAGATGGGAAAACCTGACATCTGAGCGTTCAGCCTGGAGGCAGGCGGTGCATCACGGCCTCTCCCAATTTGAAGAGACCCTTGTCCAGCAGGCCGAGGCAAAGAGGAAGTCACAAAAGCAGCAAAACCAGGGAGCCAGACAGGGGACAGACTGGATTTGTCTTCAGTGTGGAAGAGACTGTCACTCTCGAATTGGCCTTCTCAGCCACACTAGGCGCTGTTCCAAGCCCTCCATACAGAGCACGCTACCATAGTCTTTCGAGACTGAAGGATGCCTAACCTAAAATGACTGCCCATATTTTGCCAGGTTAAAAACAGCCAGTCTAGTTTCTGTCTCCCTGGAGTTTGGCTTTGTGTTGACTTCATTATACCATCCATACTTTCAGCGATACCATGTGAGTCACATTAATATGGTTTTCCATTTGCTTAATTTAGCTTAACTTTGGGGCTAATAGCATTGAGAACAGCAGGGTGCTGGGAATATTTCGCTGTTTTTCTATTCCTCCAACCAAAATCGTGCAAGTCCTGATCACCTTGAAGATTTTTAGCAGGTAGGGACTTTAAAAAAAAAAAAAAAAAAAGATACAGATGAAAATTCAATGCTTGTAATACAGGTCGCAGCTGGTATTACTTATGCATTTCAGGTTTTTTAACCCTGCCACAGTCAAGGGCTCAGCGCCTCCTGCAGGATCCCAAGAAGGGAGGTGTCTATGTGTGAGAAAGAAAGAGAGGGGGAAAAACACCCTTAAAATAAACTTATAAAATAATAGATTCATCTTCCTGCAGCTAAAGATAAATATTAAATAAGCATATCTGGCTGAAAATTAATTTCTTCAAAGGCAAATAGTGTAATTCGCAGACTAGTTTCAATTCTGATTTGGCAAAGAGCCCATTTGCCGTGGACTTCTGAAATACTAGGAAAATGCTTTCAACACACACACACATGCACACATATTTCCATTCTTTAAATAAACATCATTGTCTTTCTCTGACTACCGGCTCACTGCAATGAAATAAAATGTCTGCATTAAATGAAGGTAGAAGCGAAGGTTCTCTAATATCATTCCAAACGAATTCACGGAATCTGAAGGTACGGAAGGAATCAGTTTGCATTGGGATTTTGCCCCCCACCACCCTCATTTTCCTAAAATTCCAAAGGTGATATGGGCCCTCCATGGTTTGGCACTATGGAACCAGAATGCAAGACGTGGTTGCCCTCTGTGCTGAACTAGCTTTGTTCTTCTTACTTTCTTATGAATTGGATAGATAGAGAAGTCACACAAATCTGGATAGTGTTGGACCAGAACTCAGGAGCTCCTCATTTGACTCCCCGAGATTAGATTGGGCATCCTTCGGTCTCAAGAGACTATGGTATAGTACTCTGCATGGAGGACTTGGAACAGCATCTAGTGTGGCTGAGAAGGCCAATTCGAGAGTGACAATCCTTTCCACACTGAAGACAAATGCAATCTGTCCCCTGTCCAGCTCCCTGGTTTTGCTGGTTTTGGGACTGCCTCTTTGCCTCAGCCTACTGGACGAGGGTCTCTTCAAATTGGGAGAGGCTGTGATGCAATGCCTGCCTCCAGGCTGAACGCTCCGATGTCAGGGTTTCCCATCTGTTGAGATCCATTTCCAATGCCTTCAGATCCCGCTTGCAGATATCCTTGTATCTCAGCTGTGGTCTCCCTCTGAGGTGCTTTCCCTGCACTAATTCTCCATACAGGAGATCTTTTGGAATCTGACCATCAGCCAATCTCAGGGCCTTCTCTGTTGCTGCTCCCAGACTTTGGAACTCCCTCCCACTGGAGGCCAGACTGTCTTTCCGCAAGCAAGCAAACAACTTTCTCTCCCGGCAAGCTTTCCCTCAGTGACTGACTGCCTGTGCAGGATTTCAAATGGATTTTTAAATGGATTATTACTTTGAATGTGTTTTTGGTGTTGCTTTTGTTTTTAGTGTGGCATTTGCTTGGTCCTTATTAGTATTTGTAGACTTATTGTTTTTACTTCAAATATTGTCTTTTAAGGAAAAAGCCAGCTAAAAGTATTTTAATTAAATAATAAAGAAATTGCTCAAAGGGTCATTCCAAGAACACAGTAAGCAGGACGAGATGCATATTTATTTTCTTGAGCTTGCCAGAGAAAAAGCAGGGCATAGGTGCAACTCATACATGAATGGAAACTGGTATAGCTCACTGGTTTGGAGCCTGGGAGTTTGAATCCTCACTGCGTTTTGCAGGAAAATGACTAGCTGTGATCAGCTGGAGCACATCTGGCTGGTGAGGTTATACACCCTGTTTGGCCTTAGATGAGAAAGTATTAGAAGGAGGAAGTGGCAAATTAATTTTGAATACTTTACATCTAGAAACCTCCGATAGGGTCACCGAAGTTGAAATCCACTTGACGGCACATAATGGTGGCATATTTTGGGTTATCTAGATGTTCTAGACTTCAGTTCCAACAAACCTCACTTGTTGTGGGCAGTGCTAAAGAGTGATGGGCCTCGTGGTCAAAAATATCAGGAGTGTGATGACCTCTGCAGAGGGGTCTTCAGTGAGGACAAGCTCAATCAAATGGACAGTCCAGATCGTGACAAGGAGGAGGAGCCACTAAGCCCTTCAGACCCTCAGGGAATCTGCGCAGGCTGAAGAGCTAAGTCTGAGGAAAAGGTGTGGCTTTGTGCAAAGAAGGCTGGAGGCACAAACTTGGCTTGAAACCCCAAGATGGAGTGTTTGGGTGCAGGGGAGTGGATCGTCTCCCTCTGAGTAGATGGTCTCTTCAAAATTGGGCTTCTCCCAGGGAGTTGTTGTTGTTTAGTCGTTTAGTCATGTCCGACTCTTTGTGACCCCATGGACCAGAGCACGCCAGGCCCTCCTGTCTTCCACTGCCTCCTAGAGTTGAATCAAATTCATTTTGATCGCTTCGATGACCCTGTCCATCCATCTCATCCTCTGTCGTCCCCTTCTCCTCTTGCTGTCACACTTTCCCAACATAAAGGTCTTTTCCAAGGAGTCTTCTCTTCTCATGAGATGGCCAAAGGATTGGAGCCTCAGCTTCCGGATCTGTCCTTCCAGTGAGCACTCAGGGTTGATTTCCTTTAGAATGGATAGGTTTGTTCTTCTTGCAGTCCAGTGGACTCTCAAGAGTCTCCTCCAGCACCAAATCCTGCTCCCACCTGAACATGGGCAGTGATGTGCTGGGTGGGGCTGCAAGCAACGGCTAGAAGCAACGGTTCTTGGATCCCTTGTTGTGCATGATCAGGATCCTGGTTGACCCTTTGGTCTACAGCTTTGGATTGCTCTGCTTTAGAGGTGGGCACGTTTCGGGGGGGGGGGTGTTGTACTGTTTTGCACGGCAGCGGAACTGGTGTTCCACGGTTCACTGCTTCATCCCCTCCAGCAGGCACCACTTGGAAGATGAGCCCAGGTGTCCCTCCCCTCCCTCTTCCTTGTGATGCTTCTGAAATGAAGAACGCCTGTAAATCCATTGTTCGAACCAGCAAGACCCGCCAAACCCAGGGGTTTGTGCCCATCTCTTCTCTATGTGACTCTCTGCTTCAGTGAGATCTACCCTACCTCATCTCCTTCCCTCTCCCTTTCTCTGTCTTGCCACCTTACTAACCAGAGCCCCAATTGCCTTACCTGATGTAGAATAGGACACAGAAGGTCAATGTTCCTCCAAGTCCCTACTCTTGAGAAAAGTCAGTAGGGAATCCTTTATTAGGAATCCTCGGGAGAAATGATGTTAACCTAGCTGAAATGGGTTTGTTTTCCCTGACATTTCTCAATGTTTTACCCTAGAAAATACAGTGGTGCCTCGACTTATGACTTATGACTTATGACATTCCAGAAGATGGACGTAACTTGAAATGATCATAAATCGAAGGACCATTTCCCGTAGGAATGCATTAGAACGGGATTAATCCGTTCCAGCAGCAAAAAAAATCACACACACACAAAAAAATCCACAGCCAGCCCCATCACTGAAAAACAAAGCAAAAAATCACCCCACACATCCCACAGTCAGCCCCATCCTGAAACACAAAACACCCCCCCACTCAGCACAGAAACATAACCCCTCCCAAACGCAAACCCATGCTGCAAAACAAAGTAAATGTACTTACTCAGAACCAGAAAGCAGCACCAGGCAGTCCAAACCTCCTCCAACGCACACTCTCTAACCATTGGGGAGAAAGAGCTACAAAGAAGCTCTTCCCTGACCAACAGTTAACCCTCTAATTTGAATTAACCGCCTTTTTTCCCTGCCTCTTTTGATTGCAACTCGAAGCTCCGGGCGCAAGTCAAAGCCAAATTTTGTGGCTGGAACATGGCTAGCATAACTAGACACGGAACGCCATTACCTTCCCACCGAGGTGGTACCTATTTATCTCCTCGCATTTTTACATGCTTTCGAACTGCTAGGTTGGCAGGAGCTGGGACAAGCGACGGGAGCTCCCTCCATCACGTGGATTCGATCCTACGACGGCTGGTCTTCCAACCTTGCAGCACAGCGGCTTCTGCGGTTTAACCCACAGCGCCACCACATCCTCTTCTATCAAAGTGACCATTAATTCTTGAAAAGGATGTACACATCTCATTCCGGAGCTTCAGCTTTGACCATTCCAAATTGGATGAACCTGTTTAGGACCCTCTAAACTTGTGGTGGCCTCTAACCTCCATTCTAAGCTTGACACACCACCACCACCACCACCAGAATAAGGTGTGCATGGAAGAGTGGCTAGGGTGGTCTTCTCATTCCACCATTGACCCAGCGGAGGTCCATTGTTGCTGGGAATATGAAATGGATGCAGTCCATTGTCCTCAGTGCAAAGTGTTCTTGAGGATGGATCAAGTCTCATTAAACTCAGTAGCAGTGGCTCCATCTTGAGTGAAATTATAGGCATCTCTTCGAATTCATACCTATCAGCACCTCATACGCCTGCGAAAAGCACAAAGAGGTTGTATATTGTATTTGCAAAGAGCTTCTCTCTTTTTTTCGTACAAGATGTTAAAAAGTTTGTTTTGGCCCAGAGCCTGACTGAACGTTCTTCATTTGCTTCCATGAACCCTGAGGGAATACGTCCCCTTAGCCACTGCTGGGCTGGAAATCATTCCAAGTTCAGACGGCTTTTTCTCCTTTTGTGATTAAATCAAATTACCTCAAGGCTGATAGGATGAGCCGTGTTCTTGTTTCCAATTTGACTTTTACAGCCCCGCTGAGACCATCTCTAATATAGCTGATTACTCCTTTCAACTTTGTGGAAACTGCTCAAGAGATAAGTAGACCAAAGATTTAGGATAATATAGGCTAGGATAATGTGTATATTTGACTGCTATACATTTCATGGAGGGCAGGAAGAATTGGAAAGATACGCATGGCGGAGGTCTTAAAATATTTGATGTGCTTCTTAAATTAGAGGTACAGTAACTGTTCTCATTGGAGTGTCACAGGAAAACAATAGTTTGTATAGAAACAAAAAGAGTATAAGCTGTTCTCTCTCTCTCTCTCTCTCTCTCTCTCTCTCTCTCTCTCAGCTCTTCTGCTCATCCTGCACTATGGGGAGACACTGACCTGTTAGAGAGAGCATTTGATTCAGAATTACAATAGTAAGGAGGTAAATACTCCCTCGGCTTATTCTCACAGGCCAAGATGAATTAAAACATTCTACTCCTCACCATCCAAGATCATGATTACACTTGTAATACAATCCTTGTATGGAGAATAAAGGTTTTTTTTTTTAACCCACAGAAAAGATATTTTGTGCAAAACTGACATCAAAACAGCACAATTGGTACAACTGAGAAAAATGCTGAAGACTTCAAATCACTTGAAGTGCTTCAGGTTTCTGTGCAGTTTGCTTCTCAGGCGGAAAGGGTGCTAAAGATATTTTACGCCAGTTGCAGATCATGAAGGAGATATGCTGTTGGATAGCTCAGTGGTTTAGGTCTCGGAGTTCGATCCCCCACGTTGCCTCCTTAACAAGGGACTGGACTTGATGATCTATAGGGTCCCTTCCAGCTCTGTAGTTCTATTATTTGCCCTACTGTCATCTAGGGAGGGAGAGAACCTCACAGGGTCTTCGTTGAGATTTCTCATGCTGTTGAATCAGGCAGATTTAACCATCTCATCAGGAACCATACCCATATTACCTTTATAATACATATGGTATTCAGACGACCCTTGAAAGCAGCTTAAGGGCCTCACTAGTTTATATGAAGAATTCTTATCTAGAAGGAGTGCTCCCACAAGTGGCAAATAGGTGTGAACGTGTTGAAAAGGAAGAAATGGATATGTCATTAGGCTTCATGCTGGAATGTTAACAACGGCTTCCCTTGCATGTTTAATTCTAAAGTTGAGCACAACAAGAGAGAGAGGAGGAGAAAATGAGGTAGGAGCAAAGAAGGCAAAAGACAATTTTGTCTGAAAGCATGGTTGGTGCTGATGAAGATGGGAAGTCCTTAACATAAGATGTTGAACCAAATATGTGGGAGTGTGAGTATAGAGAGGGCATCAAGCCTGTATACATTTTGTGGAATTAGTAGCCCCTATTCATGGCTTCAGTTTGCAGTTGTGCAGGACATGAAGGGTGATGATGATGGAAGCAGGTAAGGTAAAGGTAAAGGTTCCCTTTGACATTTAGTCCAGTTGTGTCTGACTCTAGGGCATGGTGCTCATCTCCATTTCCAAGCCATAGAGCCAGTGTTTGTCTGAAATTAGTTTCTGTGGTCATGTGGCCAGCGCGACTAGACACGGAATGCTGTTACCTTCCCATCGAGGTGGTACCTATTTATCTACTCACATTTACATGCTTTCGAACTGCTAGGTTGGCAGGAGCTGGGACAAGCGGCGGGAATGAAAGCTTTCACATCCATAGATGATGATCAGAGAGTTTGGATGATCTTGATCTCCAGTGTCCCATCCTTAAAATGGCACATCTGTTTCAAAGAAAGGCCAAATGGGGAGGTTTGTGAGTGTATGACCTATGCCTCTTTGCTTGAAGAACCGGGATTTCATATCCAATCCACAAGCGCCTCAGCTGGAACATTAAAACAACAGTTCTAATGCAGCCTTCATTCTTCCTGACTTGCATCTAAGAAACATTCCTGGTGAAATCCATCTTGCCAAGAATTTTTCCATCTAAGAGTAACTTTCCTGGCAAAATCCATCCTCCTCTTAACTTTTGGACTTAAAGTTCTTCACACTGGTACATGCCTGATGAAGTGAATGGTCCTGACCCACGACAGCTCGCATATTGTATGATGATTTTTAAAAATAGTCTGCAAAGGTATTTGTTTGATGATCTTTTTAATTCCTTCAAGTCTAAGCCATTTAGTGATTTCTTGACTGCAGTCTCCATTTAATCATTGAGCGGAAATCAATGACAAACCTAGCATCTTAAAAAGCAGAGACATCACCTTGCCAACAAAGGTACGCATAGTCAAAGCTATGGTTTTCCCAGTAGTGATGCATGGAAGTGAGAGCTGGACCATAAAGAAGGCTGACCGCCGAAGAATTGATGCTTTTGAATTGTGGTGCTGGAGGAGGCTCTTTAGAGTCCCCTGGACTGCAAGGAGAACAAACCTATCTGTTCTGAAGGAAACCAACCCTGAATGCTCACTGGAAGGACAGATCCTGAAGCTGAGGCTCCAGTACTTTGGCCATCTCATGAGAAGAGAAGTCTCTCTGGAAAAGACCCTAATGTTGGGAAAGTGTGAAGACAAGAGGAGAAGGGGACGACAGAGGATGAGATTGATGGACAGTGTCATCGAAACGACCAACATGACTTTGACTCAACTCCAGGAGGCAGTGGAAGACAGGAGGGCCTGGTGTGCGCTGGTCCATGGGGTCACGAAGAGTCAGACACGACTAAATGACTAAACAGCAAACAACAACATACAAAAATGTCTATTTCAATGTCTTCATTGTCAGCATTAAAGTTGTTCTTCTGTCATAGTGATTTTTGTCATTGGGGAGGGTTTATTTTATTCTTTTTGCCATTGTTTTCTTTCCACAAGGAGTTCCAGAGGGAAAAAAAAATTCTCCAAGACAGATATTTTTCTTTGTGTTTTTCAAGATGTCCAGTTTTTGTGCGCACTAATCAAATGCATATTTTTTTTAACTTGTAGACACACATCCACCAGCAAAGGCACAGCAGGCCATGCAGTTTTCATCACATGTGCTCCGAATGTTGGATGTAATGCCCCCTTTCTTCTCCAGAACGGATCACAAGCGCAGAGACGCACGGATTTCTTCATGCAAACCGCATTCCATTCTGCAGTCCCCATCCGGGAGGTGTGAATTGGATAGAAGACACTCACCGGAACAAATTTCTCATGCGTGTCTAGTCCCGATTCACCTATTAGTTCAGGAAATGCAAATTACATTTGTTCGTATTAAAATGCGAAACCTGAGAATTCCCGTTCCTCCCCCCCCCCCCTTAGCTAGTATGCGTAATATAGTCCTGGCATAACAAGAGCTACACTGTCAGTCTGGGTTAATTTCTGATAGTTCATTTCACTAGCACAATCTGTGTAACTCGATTAAGAACCCAAGGCACAATGGAAAAATATATGTGCAATACGATATCATAATAATGGCTTCCCGAGAACTATGGCCATCGCAGGGTAGAGCTTCACACCTACTCCTTCGTTTGCAGTGATCCTGTTTTCACTCTTTCAGATTTAATACTTTCTCTAATATATTACACGTTACCTCCCATGTATTTAAACTGTACTTAAAAGCATGCTAAGAATGGGTAATTCTTTAATGGTTGTTCACTTACAAGCGATTGTGGGTCATTACCCAATCATTTAAAGGGCATTAATGAGAAGCATTTAATGGTTTTAGTAGAATATCATTGTAAGGGACAGGGGAAAAGTTACTGGCTGTAAATTTTTATGACCATTTCTTATAAAATGTATTACATTGTGAAATTTATGTAGGTAACAAGGAGTACAATAAAAGCTGGGCTCCAAAATAATTTGAAATCAAAGTAATGCATGTAGATAAAGCTTTACTTTCTCTAGCGTTGCATGCAATCCAACGCACAGCCTCTGTCTTGGGCGATACTGACATTATTTGAAGCAGAGGAAAGGAAGGGAGGGAGAAAGAATGAAAGAGAGAAAGAAAATTTCCTTTATGGAAATCAGAGCGGCGAGAAGAGCTGTATCTGTATGCTGCTAATTTAGCAATGCAGAGACCAGGCGGCGTTCTCTAGATCTTTCATTTTTAAATTAGCCACGTTTTCCCGTCCTCCTGTACAGGCGCCACATGCCTCACGTTGGAACAAAGGAATCAAGGCTCAGTCATTTCTGCCTCTCCAGGCACTTCTAGAAGATTCTGTACTTTTGCAGCACATTCAACTATGGCCAGTAGATACAGCATGTTTATCAGTGAGGCAACAGGGCTGGCCCACGAAATTGAGGTGCCTGAGGCAAAGGATAAGATTCCTTCCTTGTCGCAGTGGCAGAAAACTGAGTTTAGACTTGCTTCTTAAAAGGAATCGTCACTTCTTGCCATTAAAAGTCCAAGTAGCTCATCAAATTTCTCATGGCTTCGCTTTCTTTGTTAGGCAAATCCTGTCATTCCTTGTTAAAAAATGTATTTTATAAGCTGTGAAAAGAGTCTAAAATTTTTAAAGGGGGGGGTTGACCCTTCAATGTGCCCCATCAAGAACAGGTTTTGCCCCACTGTGTCAAGAAAACATGATAAGCAAATGGTACTTTGTATGCAAAATGAATGACGCTGGCATCCATTGACTGAAATCCTGTTGCTTGGTGTAGTAGGAATAGGCCCATTGAGTTCAATAGAACTTATGGAGGAGTTGACGGTGTTTGAGAGGGACCTTCTCTGGCCTGGGGTGACTGTCAATCTATCCAGCACTAACCAATCGTTCCTTCCCATTTATGAATTCAACAGAGAACCCCGTCTCTCTGTTATGCTTTCTTTTCCCTCTCTTTAGTCTTGTTAGAAGCAGTGGTTGTTACTTTGCTGTTGATCTGTTCAGAACTGTAAGTAGTGAAACATTTTTACTCTTTCTCCTACAAATGTCTCTATTGAGACGCTAAGTGACAGTTAATGAAAAAGGGATGGACTCTGAGAAATTTGTAGCTATTCTCTTCTGTGGGCCTCTGTGCTTCTACTGCAAAGCAAAAAGGTATTTAGACTGGAAATTCAAACTCTGCAACAGGAAGTCCTTTCCAGAACACATTAATAGCAACAGTCTAACTCCATGTACCCCACTCATCCAACTAGCCTAGGTATAATGCAAATCAAGGGTGCATGCATATTGCCCTATAGTGATAAATATGATTTTTTTTGTTTTCAAAAATTGTATCCTTCTAAGGAACTCTCATGACTTAAACAAAAATGAAGAGCGAGAATTGTGTACTTTTGCAACAATCAACAAATAGAGCAAAATACTGCTCTGAAACGCTTTCTCACAGATATTCCTGTCCTGTCAGTCTTTGGTACTGTTGGATTATAACTCTGATTATCCAGTCAGGGCTCAATTACACCTCGCAAAAGAACTCCATATATGGCTGTTTTGGTTTTTGTTTTTGTTTTTAGATCATTTCATAAATTTCTGAGCAAACAACATACAGCCAAGATAGATTCTTTTCCCCAGCCAGTGGTTTGTTTCTGGTTTATTTCCCCCTTGCTGGGTGGGTTGTTTTATTTTGTACCAATGATAAATCACTTTGTTCCTTATCATTTCAGCTGGTATGATTTATTTCCTTTGCAAAGGTGTTGGGTTTCTGGTCGCTGTGGCCACTTCATGACCACTGTGCTTGTACCTTTTTTATTATTATTATTATTATTATTATTTAAAGGTATATTGACAAATCAGTATTACGGTCCTCTGACCGCCACCAGAAAGAAAACAGCATGAATACATTGCTCAGATGGAGACAGACTCTCCACCCCTCCCTTGCCGGTGAAAGAAGGCATCAAATTTCTTGCTTGAAGGAGTCTTGCTTTTATTTAACCCTTCTCTTCATAATGCTTTGCAAGTCTTTCAAAACCCAGGGAGGGAGGGAGGGAGAAGGAGAGAAGCCTCGCCAAGAAC
>NC_135783.1:9721446-9743946 GCF_051106095.1 Pogona vitticeps
TTTAAGGTGCCACAAAGTCTTTGCTTGTTTTGTTTTGGTTTTGTGTTGCTTGTTGAAATGACCTAAGTGTGTTACTCTCTCTCATGGTTAACCTGAAAAGGTATCCCTCTGTTCTGTGTTAAATGAGAACCAGAGAAACAATGGATCTGCGAACGAGAATCTCACATTAAAATCCTTCCAGAATAATGTTGGACCGGAGTTACAGGTAGGCGAGTCATGGCCACTTGTGAAACAACAGAGAAACCTTCTGAAAATCTCTAGACAAAAAGCAACCTTCTCCCGATTATATCTCCCTTGCCAGTACTTCTAGGAAACAATGCAAAGGAAAAGAAAATAGAACACATTGTAACAGGAACAATACCGTTTTCCCGAAAAGAAGACCTAACCTGAAAATAAACTCTAGTATGATTTTTCAGGATGCTCGTAATATAAGCCCTATCCCAAAAATAAGCCGTAGTTAAGTGAAACCCCACCCTCCACCCATGTGCAGCATTGTGCAGCAACCAGAAGATGATATGACTATATTTGAATAAATGTAGATAGTTGTACATGAAAAAAATAAATAAAACATCCCCTGAAAATAAGCCCTAATGTGTTTTTGGAGCAAAAATTAATATAAGACCCTGTCTTTCTCTCTTTCTCTGCACTTACCTCCTAAACGCATCCGAAGGGCCAAAGATCAACCCTGAGGATTTCACCTTTACTCCATTCCTTTGGCATATGGCATAGAGAAAAAAGCTGTTTGCCAAGGAAGAAGGGAGAATACTTCCAAAACCAGTTCACGTGTGTTCGTTCTAAGTCTTCCTGGCATCTGTCAGCACAAGCTGTGTAGACTTCAAGGAAATGTTCTAGACCATGGCCAAAATCCTGCTCAATAGTGTAGTAAATCACAGCACATTATTGTTATTTAGTCGTTAAGTTGTGTCCGACTCTTGGTGACCCCATGGACCAGAGCACGCCAGGCCCCCCTGTCTTCCACTGTCTCCCGGAATTGGGTCAGATTCATGTTGGTCGCTTCAGTGACACTGTCTAACCATCTCGTCCTCTGTCGGCCCCTTCTCCTCTTGCCCTCAAACCTTCCTAACATCAGGGTCTTTTCCAGGGAGTCTTCTCTTCTTATCAAATGGCCAAAGTCTTGGAGCCTCAGCTTCAGGATCTGTCCTTTCAGTGAGCACTCAGGGTTGATTTCCTTCAAAATGGATAGGCTTGTTCTCCTTGCAGTCCAGGGGACTCTCAAGAGCCTCCTCCAGCACCACAATTCAAAAGCATCAATTCTTTGGTGGTCAGTCTTCATTATGGTCCAGCTCTCACTTCCATACATCACTACAGGAAAAACCATAGCTCTGACTATGTCTGCTTTTGTACTTTTAAGTTGCCTTCTGAAAGTTAACTGGGAGGGTGCCACAAAGTTGGTACTACTGCAAAGAGGGCCTGAGCCCTTGTGGATGACCTACTGGCCTCCTTCAGTGTAGTAACCCAGAGAAGCATGGCTTGGGAGCATCTGGTGGGTAGGGTAGATAACATTGGGCTGTGGCAGGTCATGTGTTACTTCCTATACTAAAGTACATTGCAATTAGAGCACGCCCATTTGAAACAATAGAGCTTATGGAGGACACGACTCACCGTATCTCCATTGATTCAATGGCCCTGCTCAACTGCAATTTACTACACAAAGCAACAGGATTTTGGCTAGTCATTAACATTTTTTTAAAGGCACCCAACCTTTTTGCATAAGAGTTCAGGCTGTGTATCAACTTCTTGAGAAAATATATTCTCCTATGTGAAATAGCAGTCAATGCCCTCCTAGTCAGCAATTGAAGAACAAGAGGACCTATGTGTTCCTCTCTCTCCAGCAGGTTCCCCCTTGCATGGCTAGTCGAACAACTGACTTAACAACCAATGCGAGGCCAGGCACACCACAGGGAGGCTGGGGGAATGGGGGAATGCTTAAATCAGTGGTTCCCGAACTGTGTGCCATGGTGCCCAGGGGCACCACCAAACTCAGCCAGGGATGCTGTATAATGTTCTCATCCTTTGCCACTGCCTCCCTGTCCCTCTCCTTGGTCAGCACGTCTCCCCTGCATGCCAGCCGGGGACTGCAACTCAAAAACATTCGGGGACCACTGACTTATGCAGTTACTCTTCCCTTCGAGGGTCTCTAAGGAAGAAACTGGCCATAGTCAGGGCTTCGATCATCTGCCTGTACTTTTTTCTGTTTCATAAAACAGTTTCCCCTCTGCTGCTAACGAATTTGCATCAGCAGTTTTCTATTCAAAGGATCCAGAGATGAGGAGAGGTTCATGGAAGGATAGAAGCCAGGCAGGAGCAGACTGCATGTCTCGGAAGGAAGGAAGGAAGGAAGGAAGGAAGGAAGGAAGGAAGGAAGGAAGGAAGGAAGGAAGGAAGGAAGGAAGGAAGGAAGGAAGGAAGGAAGGAAGGAAGCTGATCAGAGGTTTGCTTACTCTCTGAATATCCACCGCACTCCCAGAACTGATGCTTCTATGTAGCACTCTCCATTCCAGGTAATAACATTGTTTTCCCCCCTTTTTACAGTTTCTCCTAATTTGGAAACATACAAATATCTGTATGAACCCAAGAATACATTGGTTCAGGCCACCTCCAAGCCAGCTCAGGGAACACTGGTCCTCGTCTTTAAACCAAATATTCAGATAAAGATCAATCTGGATAGCACTTGTATATTCCTACTAAAAAGTAACTGAAACCCCAGTGCAAATCAATTTTTTGATTTTGTACTGATGGACATGGACTACGAACTGCTTTTTAGTATACAACTACTAGTTAGTTGAACATTTTTTTAAAGCAACTAGTTTCTTGTACCTAGTTTCAAGGTCTGCTTACGAAGGGAACTATTAAAAGCACCAAGTTTTGGGTATTTATCTGTTGGATTTGTTATTTTAAACCTAAGGGGTTAAATCCAGCTGTTAGTTCCAACTAGAGTTGACTCATTGAACAAACAGGACTTGCTACGTCCCCCTGTCTCACTGGGTCAGGGGGTTATATTATATTATATTAAAGAGTTATATTAAATCCCCTTGAGTTGATGGATTCACTCAAGCTGGGACTTACCACTGGATTTAACTAATGGTTGTATTCATTATATATTTTTATTTATTTTTATTTATTTATTTATTTATTTTATTTATATCCCGCCTATCTAGTCAACTCAGGACCACTCTAGGCGGCTAACAAACAGAGAATAATAAAATTAAACATATATAACACAGCATAAATAATAAAAACCATTAGAAAGATAGAAAACCAATGGAGAGGGGAAGGAGAGGAGGCTTTTATTTATTTCATTAGTAACTAAGAAGGAACTATTTTAGCTCCATTAGTTTAGGAAAGAATAAGTGAAGAGTTTCCTGTCTAAAAAGCTGTGATGATGACAGCAACAAACTACTGTTTAGGACCATGGAACTAGAACGGTAAGTTGCTCTTCTGTACGAAGTAATTTCCCAAGATCCATTTTAGCTGAATTCAGTTCCAACTAGAGATGGGCAGAAACCATTTCGTCCTGGTTCATCCCAGTTTGTAAAGGCAGCAGCACAGGTTTCCCCCCCCCCCTTTTCTCCTTGGCCAATTCAGGCACTCGCCAGGCCCAGCTTGTTTGCTTAATTTCCACCTCCTCGGCTGATCTCCTGGTCACGAGCAAGAGCACAGGAGTTCTCTGCCCTGCCATTTTGTCCAAGTGGGAGATGAACCAAGAGAAGCCTGAGCTGTTGTCAGGACTGGAAGATCAGTTGAGGAGGAGCAGGAAGCTAGGAAGCAGGCCCTGGGGAGTGGCTGGTTGAGCCAGAGGAGGTAGGGGAGGAGACCAGTAACACGTGTGCTGCCACCTTTAACGAACTGGGATGAACTAGGAATGAAAGGAATGCAAAACGAACCAGCTTGTGCCTATCTCTTGTTCCAACATGCAACAAAAAAACATTGCACTTGTGGAATTGTGAAGTACAAAGTGTATGTCTTTTGCCTCAGCACCTGAGTAGTGGATGGTTTCTCATAAGAAAAATAATAAAGTAGATCCCATAAGCCTGAAGTCTGGACTCCATGGTGCTGTGGGGCAGGAGCAGGAGAGGAGGTGTCAGAACCGCCCCCCCCCCGTTTCCTCCCAGGAACAGCTGTGAGAGTGATGACAGAAGGCTTCTAAATTTTACCTTCCAAACAATGGCTTTTCTCTCCCCCCCTCCAACTCCGCCTTGTTTTGTCTTTGGAAACCAGCGGAGATTTGATTGCTTCCAGTGAGAATATCAGTGCCGATTTATAATCCAACTTGAAAGTGAGTAAATCCTTTCTCCCGGGCTGATTATTACAAATTATTAAAAGTGAGCACAAAACATTTTTAAACGGCTTTAAATATCTTGAAAAGAGTTTGAAACAATAACTGTCATTAGACGTAAATTGCAGATGCACAATGTGCCAGGAATGGAAATGCCTGCTCAAGATGTAACAAGCAAACATGAAAACACAGAGGAAAGGAATGCAAAACCAAGCTTCGGGTGGCTGTACGTAAGGCCAGAAAGAAAAATCCGTAGCCATTACTCACGACAACTTTTTGGGTATTGCTGATGAAGGCTATTTTGTGTGTGGCTTGGTTTCCCCGTACATCAAATTTCAGCTCTTGAATTTATATTTTAGCACGACCAGGCTAGTGAGTGGCGGAACTTGTGAAGGCCAAGATTTTAAAAAAAACAACCAGAACGATTACAGAAAAGTCTACAAGAAGGCCCGTTTCAGGTTTCCATAGGTCCCAGTTCAGTCTGGAGTGAGTTTCTAATCGATTTGCATCCAAAAAAGCAAAATGGGTATACATTAGGACTGTGGTATTCTCAGGGGATCAGTTACCAGCCTTCCCCCTGAGGATGCCGAAAACTGAGGAAATAGCAAACTTTATACAAACTGTGGTCTCTCTAGTAGCCAGTTCTGGACGTATTACAGGGAGAGTGGAAATTATTCACTATTTTCAGGATGTGAATGAGTAAATCTACAGATACTGATCCTCATGGATGAGGAAGGTCTTGCTGTAAATTATTTTGATTTTGCACCGATGAACGTGAACACGGAAGGCTCTATCATAAGGGAGCAAACCTGCCAAATTCAGTAGAGTTTGCTTCGTGGGTCTGTGAACTATATTCTTTTAAAACAAGGCAGTGTGGACTGTAAGCGGGTTATAGAGCCATGGTCATGCTGGAAGCTTTAATACTGAACACTGGAGTTCCCAGATCTCAGGAAACCAGCTGGGTATCACCAAATGGTTGTTCATCTGCAGGTGTCCAAGAGGACTGTAATCTCAGAATTAATGTTACTGAGGAAATGCTTGTCTGAAGCTGTCTTTAAAATCTGGGCAACTGAAACAGCCTCATAATCAGCTCATGCTAGGGCTCCTCACCAGGAAGGCGTTTGCCTCTGTTTTCCCTTCCTAATCCTTGGTTCCCCTTCTTGTTAAATGTCACAAGGACTCAAACCTATGACATGACAAGACACGAAAGTCCCTAAAACAGGGGAATAAATTTCTATCATTTACCAAGAAAGGATGAACTTAGTCAGGATTTACTTCTGCTTGTTATTGTGGGTTTTTCGGGCTCTTTGGCCGTGTTCTGAAGGTTGTTCTTCCTGACGTTTCACCAGTCTCTGTGGCCAGCATCTTCAGAGGGCTGGAGTAGGAACTCTGTCCATGGTCTGTTTGTTGGATAGTTGAGTATTTATAGCTGTGGGAACAGCTTTTGTCCTTTTCAGGAGATAAGGTGATGATGGTGATCAGCGTGTTTTTGTTGTGGATGTATTGTTGCGATTAAGGGGAGAGATTATCTGTCACTGTGATTGATGGGTGTTGTTAGCTGGTCCTTTCTTTTTGTGCAATGATCCCTGGTCCTTGTGGCTGGGTAGAGTTTGTTGACCTTTTGCAGACTGTATTTTTCAGTGCTGGAAGCCAGGCCTTGTTGAGTTTTAGACTTCCTTCTTTTTCGTTGAAACTCTGCTGGTGTTTATGGATTTCAGTGGTTTCCCTGTGCAGTCTAACATAATGATTGCTGGTGTTGTCCATTACTTCTGTCTTTCGAAATAGAATTTCATGTTCAGCTTGTTTTAGGGCATGTTCACCTGATTTTTCCGGTTGTTGTAATCTGCAGTGTCTCTCATGTTCTTTGATTCTGGTGTGAATGCTGCGTTTTGTGGTTCCAATACATACCTGTCCACAACTGCAAGGTATCCAGTATACTCCTGCAGTGGTGAGGGGGTCCCTTTTGTCCTTTGTTGACCATAACATTTGTTGTATTTTTGTGGTGGGTCTGAATACTGTTTGTAGGTTGTGTTTTTTCAAAAGTTTCCCCATGCGGTCCGTGACCCTTTTGATATTTTACTTCCCTGGTTTATTCCAGAACTTGAAAATATTGCTTTTTGGACAAGGAGCCCCATGGCACAGTAGTTAAACAGCAGTACTGCAGGCAAGACTCTGTTCACAATGTGAGTTCAGCCCCAACGGGCTCAAATAGCCAGTTCAAGGTTGACCCAGCCTTCCATTCTTCCAAACTCAGTAAACTGAGTTCCCAGCTCATTGTGGGCCAAAGTGTTCTTTGTCTAATTAACTCTGTAAACCCTAAGTTTGATGGTTACTATGCTAGCTATGCCATACCTCAGCTGGTTTCTTTCCTTTAGCGTGTTGGTCAGGATTGTTCTGATGACAACATCTGCATCATTCACTAGATCTTTTACTGGTTTACTTTGTAATTGGTGCATATTGGGGGGCCTTTGTCTTTCTGTGTTCCGGCTAATATGGGTTACTATTTTTTCCCTCAGTGATGTTTGCCGTTCTGTCAACTCATAATTTCTGGGTTGTTCCATGAGCTGTTCCTCTATTGATATGTTTTCTTCCACTATTGTGTCCACCTCCACCTTCCATTTGTCTTCCATATTATGGCTGTTGTCCTGTGTTGATTTTGCCACCTTTTCTAGTTCTTGAAATTCCAGTTCTGAAAACACTTTACTCCAGATGATAAACCTTCTCTGGTCCATTAATCGTTGTTCAGTTGTGTCACTACTTGGGTGTTTCCTTTTCCAAATCTCCAACATTCTTTTTTGAAAGCCATGGGCTGTTGGGTTTGCCTCGTAATAACATTTCATAATTTCCTGATTTTCAGTGAGAGTCCAAGTTTTGAGTTTCCGTTGTTCCAATAGCTTTGCAACAGCCTGTTCCGGTCCCTCAACAGGGTCTCCTGCGCCCTGTAGCCCATTTGTCACCAGATGCCCAGGGGCTACACGGTTCTTGTTGACCTGGGCGACAACCGATCGGGTATGGATTTCTATTTATTTCCTTTCATCATAATTTATGGTTGGTGGACTTGGTCTGGCTTCTCAATTGAGACCTGTCTGGCTTGGGAGACCCTTCTGGTAGCAACACTACCACCAGCATAGCTCTCAAACTCATTGAAGCACACAAGCCCTTCCGCCTCAACAAGGCCTGTGCCCATGGAGGGAATGATGATGATGATGATGATGATGATAATGATGATGATGATGATGATGATGTTGTTGTTGTTGTGGCGGTGGCGGCGGTCGTGGTGATCGTTTTGTTCTTTAATCTTTTTTTAAAAAGAATTTAAAGTTTGGAACGGACAAAATGCAATGCCAGCTACCACAATGAACTGCATCATTAAGAAAGGTTTCAAAGGAGAATTGGGTTTTCGATTCTTCCATTCCATTCATTTGAAAGTGGGAACTTAGGTAAGAGCCCCTCAAACTCCAAATCAAATGTATGTCTCTCCCCCCACTCTCTCTCTCTCTCTCTAGCCTGTTCATATCTTGGTTCCAAGCAACGTCTAGCGTGAAGCAAAAAATGCCAATCAGTTCTATCAAAACTCATCAAACTCTCTTGTGACTTGACTACCTGGATGCTTGTTCTTATTCATGCATAGGGGAAATGTATGTTTATATAAAGGGAAGCACTGATTTACCAGAAATGATTGCTTCACAGTCTAATTACTTTTCAACTGGCTGTTCCAAATTAAGATGTCATTGATGGCTTTTGGTGATATATTTCATTTTAAGCAAATTTATTCCATAATAGAGCGCATCATAATGGAAAGCAGAGTCCCCACTCTTTCCCTACTCTTTGTAGCCAGATATCTTGACAAGTAAATTAAATTTAGCAGTTAAAATGCTTCCATTAGTAATTTTATTAAGTTAATTAAGGAATTTCTCTGCCTGAATTTTAACTACCCTCATTTCAGAACAAGTTTCATTTCTAGTAAAAAAAATATATACAATGCAACAAATTTTTGTGACTGCAAGAGTTTGAGAGCAAGGCTCTTCTGGGAGATGGTTCTTCAAATTATCGAAACAGCAGCAACTCACTGGGGGCGTGGGGAAGAGACAAAGGGGACTGCTGTGAACCACTTATTTTGGCTACTGTTTTGGGTTACAATTCAACACCAAATCATAGAATCACAGAATTGTGAAGTTGGAAGGGGCCTATAAGGCCACCAGGTCCAGCCCCCAGCTCGATGCAGGAATACACATCAAAGGATATCTGCCCGATGATTGTCCAGTTTTGTCTTGAAGGCCTCCAGCGTAAGAGCTCTCACCACCTCCTGAGATAATTGGTTCCATTGTTGTACTGCTCCAACAGTTAAGAGGTTTTTCCTGGTATTCAGCCTTATTACATGTCCAGTACTTTGGAATGACTGAGAACGGATCCTGACCTGCTCATTTTGCCCTGTATCAATGATGCCATTCTAGTGCAAGGTTCATTTTCCATGTTTCCACAACAACAATAGCCAGTCCTGGATGTGTTGCCCAAAGGAGGCATGAGCAACAGCATAAGAGATTCAGAAAGAAGCTGCGGAAGAGCTTGTTCAAGCTGTTGTGTGTACACTCGAACTTTTCGACTTACGAACCGCTCTCATAGGAATATATGGACTCGACTTGCGAATTTAGATTCAAGTTACGAACTCTTTTCTTTCCTTTTTTAAAAGGAAAGAAAAGAGTTAGGTTAAAAGGAAAAAAAGAAAAAAAATATCCCCCTCTAGTGGCAGAAGGCGGAATAGCAGTTTCCCATTAGTTTCTATGGACGGAAAAGAGCAGATACGGATTAAATGGTTTTCAATGCATTCCTATGGGAAATGCAGATTCGACTTACGAACTTTTCGACCTGAGAACCGCCTTCCAATACAGATTAAGTTCGTAAGTTGAGAACCCACTGTATATGCCTTATTCGGGATCCAATTACTTTTGCTACTGCTTTCAGAGGATGGCTTGGATGTTGGTCCATACTGGGAGTGAGAAGAACCCTTCTAAGCAGGGGATAACTATATAAGCACTATAGAAGCACTCCAGAACATAAGAACCTAAGAAGAGCCCTGCTGGATCAGGCCAAGGGCCCATCTAGTCCAGCTCCCTGTATCTCACAGTAGCCCCACCAGATAAATGCTCTGGGAGCACACGAGACAACTAGAGATCTGTCTCCTGATACCCCTCCCCTGCATCAGGCGTTTGGAGGTCCCTTCCTTCGAAGCCTGGAGATTGTCCATCCCTATCATGGCTTGTAACCTGCGGTGGACTTTGCCTCCAGGAACCTTCCCGATCACCTTTTAAAGGCATCTAGGCCAGATGGTATCACCACATCCTGTGGCAAGGAGTTCCACAGACAAACAACACACTGGGTCAAGAAATATTTTTTTTGTCTCTTCTCACTCTCCCAACACTCAATTGGAGTGGATATCCCCCGGTTCTGGGATTGCGTGAGAGAGAAAAGAGCTTCCCTCTGTCCACTTTTTCCATCTCTGGCATAATTTTATACATCTCAGTCATGTTCCCCCCTCAGACGCCCTTTTCTCTAAAGAGCCCCAAATGCTATCCTCAGAAGGGAGGTGCCCCAACCCAGTCATCATCTGAGTCGCTCTCTTCTGCACCTTTTCCAGCTCCACAATGTCTCTTTTGAGGTGCGGCGACCAGAACTGTACACAATACTCCAGGTGCGGCCTTATCAGCGTTTTCTCAAATGGCATTATAATGTTGGCTGTTTTATTTTCAATCCCCTTTTTAATGATACCTAGCATGGAATTGGCCTTCTTCACGGCCACTGCCCACTGGGTTGGCACATTTCATGGAGCTGTCCATCAGCACCCTGTCTTTATTTTGATCTCACTCTCAGCCTTCTGCTAGCTGCTTTTCCCTCCTCCCAGAGGAGGAAGGGGAAAAAAAAATCTCCTTGTGGAAAAGTGATGGGATAGCAGGATAACTTGAACAAGAATATGTGAAAGACCTCTTCCTGGCTTTGCAAACTGTGCTCCAGGATTTTTATTTTATCTGAATACAGTCGCTCACCTGTTTTCCCCTTAACTGGCACTTACACTCTCAATAGCTCACTCCGAGACATGAGTTGGAGAAAGAATAAATGGTTTCATTTACTTACAGTGAACAGACTGCTCCAATGGCTGACTGACTTTGAGCATCAATCCTCAGCAGACTCTGTTTCCAACAGACTACCAAGAGGAGAGGGAAGGCAAAGAGCAGAGAGGCGGGACTCTTTCTGAATACAGAGGCAAAGGGAGGAATGATTGGTTAGTGCTGGCTAGATTGACAGTCCCACTGGCCCAGAAAGATCTCTCCCAGTCACACCTCTAAAGGCCGCATGCAAGGTTACAATCACTCCAACAGAAAAAAAGGAAGGAGGAAAAAGAAACAGTGTCCCTTTCTGCAGATTCCCATAGCTCTTCTGCTAGTAACTCTGGACCTCCCAAAATCTTGGGTCCTGGTACATTTATTCAGTCTTTTCTCCAATCCATCAGCAAGTAAGCCATTGAAGAACAAATAGTAACAAATAGCTAATAACTAGGTCAGCAGGCCTCTTTCCACCTGCAAACACTCCAAAATATTCTCTTTTTTCCAAAAGTTGGATGTGAATTTTTAACCATTTCCTGTTTCCTGTTTTGTTTTGATTTGAAATATTTTGTGGGCTATGCAGTTCTTGAGGAGCCCTGAGGGCTCACAGACCTGTTAAAGCTGCTTGTTGTTGTTTAGTCATTTAGCCGTGTCCGATTCTTCATGGCCCCATGGATCAGAGCATGCCAGGCCCTCCTGTCTTCCATTGCCTCCCGGAGTTGGGCCAAATTCATGTTGGTCATTTCGATGACACTGTCCAACCATATCTCATCCTCTGTTGTCCCCTTCTCTTCTTGCCTTCACTCTTTTCCAACATCAGGGTCTTTTCCAGGGAGTCTTCTCTTCTCATGAGATGGCCAAAGTATTGGAGTCTAAGCTGCAAGATCTGTCCTTCCAGTGAGCACTCAGGGTTGATTTCCTGCAAAATGGATAGGTTCGTTTTCCTTTCAGTCCAGGGGACTCTCAAGAGTCTCCTCCAGCACTACAATTCAAAAGCATCAATAATAATCATTTGCCATCAAGTCAATCCTGATTTACGGTAATCCTTTTCAGGGTTCTTCAAGTAGAGAGTACTCAGAAGTAATTTCTCATTCCTTTCTCTTGGGGGGGGGGCATCCTGGAATTGTGCAACTTGCCCAAGGCCACACAGGCTGGTTTTTCCCCCAGACGACCCAGTAGGAAATTGAACTTTCGTACTTTGGCTCTGCAGCTGGACACCTACACTACTGAGCTATCCAGCAGTTCATAATAATAATAATAACCTTAGAACTGCAGAGCTGGAAGAGACCCTATGGATCATCCAGTCCAGCCCCTGTCAAGGAGGCCTGGTAGGGAATTGAACTCCCCACCTGTGTCTCTGCAACCAGATATATAACTCACAAAGCTATCCAGCCAGCTCTTCTGTATTAAAGCCATGCAATAATGATAAAGATGGAGAAAATGTTTTGGTTTCACTTTTTCCTCCCTTGGAAATTTTCTGATTTCTCAAGCATATTCCATGTGAAATACCAAGAAACTTAGAATTTAGGATTTTTTTTTAAAAAAATGAAAAAATGAATGAAAGCAAAACTCTTATTTTCCCTAATTGGGGATGGATGATGTGTGTCTTGAGATCGACACATGATTTATGCCATGGCCTTATGGCACCAGATGTCCCGTAGGTCCACATTCACCTTTTCAAAGGTTTCTGACTCTCTCTTTTTTTGTCAGCAAAGGACTTCTCTTTACCCTTGGGTGGTCATTTAAAGACTAAATCAGAACAATTTGTGAGCAATTCAGAAAACAGGGGCGGTTGGGTGGGTATCAAATCTACCCTTCCATAATTTGATTTGTAGAAAATTGACAAACAAAGCTTCACCGAGTGGTTTTAAATAAATCATAATTAATTACATGTGCAAATGCATCAACCAAATTTGGATGCACAATTAAATAACTAATCACAGTATGGAAAAGCTGAAAATTGAAATTGCATGCCGAAATAGACAAGCATGCCCCCAGGCCCAAAACAGGTGTTTCTGTTTTGATCACTGAAGCATGCAATAGTTGGGTGTTGTTGTAGTTGTTGGGCTTTTGGGGGGAGGTTACAAATTGAAGTCTCTTGTTGAAGATATAAGAAACCCAGGCTGCCCTCTAACTAGATCGTTTAAAGTGTTTTGAAAGTACCACCACTTTGGTACTATTGGATAAAGTCTTAGAAAATGTATAGGTAAAGGTAAAGATTCCCCTTGACATGTAGTTCAGTCGTGTCTGACTCTAGGGGGTGGCACTCATCCCACTCTTCAAGCCATAGAGCCAGCGTTTGTCTGAAGGCAGTTTCCATGGTCACGTGGCCAACATGACTAGACACAGATCGCTGTTTACCTTCCCACCGAGATGGTACCTATTTATCTACTCGCATTTGCATGCTTTCGAACCGCTAGGTTGGCGGGAGCTGGGACAAGCAACGGGAGGTCCCTCCGTCCCATGGATTCAATCTTATGGCTGCTGGTCTTCTGACCTTGCAGCCCAGAGGCTTCTGAGGTTTAACCCACAGCACCACCACGTCCCAATACATTAGAAAATGTATAGAAAGCATTAAATTATCCACTTAAAATGCTTTGCCAAAAGCTACACCAACAGTTCTCAGACAATGGTATAAAGCAGGGGTGTCCAACCTTTCACCTTCCCTGGGCCACATTAGAAGATGAAAATTTGGTTTGGGCCGCACATACATTTGGTTTGGGCTGCATGGGGGGCAGCCCTAGCCATCCTCTGCAGCCCCCCTCCAAGCACGCTTACCGGCAGCTGCGATCTCAGACAGCAGAGGCTGCCAGCTTCGACTCCAGCGGCTTTATGGGGCCAGGAGGGGGTCCACCTATTGACGGGGATGGTGCAATGCAGTCACGCAGCCCCCCTGTCGCCTCCCCCACTCCTTCCTTCCTTCCCTCTCTCCCCCTCTACTGTTGTGACATGCCCCGGCCACATTCCAGCCGCAAGTGTAGGCAATGTAACTTGAAACTTTGGAATTTCTTCAAAAATAAAAAATTGCACTGGGCCACATTACAAGCTGACCTGGGCCTGGTATAAAGATAGCATTCTGTTTTGACAAATAACAACAGCAAGGGTGTGGAGCTAGTTTGATGTGATAGATAGAATGTTGGACCTGGATTCAGAAAACCTGGGTTGAAATCAGGACTTAAGCATAGAAACTTGGTTACACATAGGAATAAAAACAGGAAGGGTAGGTACATAAATAGGGTCAGCTGTGAAGGCTGAGAATCACCCGACATAGCCAGCAGGACGGCTGAGGGGGTCTGATGCCGAGGGAGGCCCGGAAGGAAAAAACGAGAAACCGGGCCTTCTCAGCAGTGGCCCCTCAGCTGTGGAACACCCTCCCTACCGAAATTTGGCTGGCACCCTCGCTGGGCATTTTCAAAAGCCAACTGAAAACTTGGCTGTTGAAGCAGGCCTTCCCTCCAGTCAATTAAGTGATGCTTATTTCTTTCCTTTTAGCTCGTGCCATCTTAGGACTCTTTACTTTAAATTAATTGTTAAAATTGTAAGTTCTTTGATTTATATTTCTCTGTTTTTATATATGTAAATTGTGTACATTTTAAATTGTTTCTATTTCTATGTTGTGAGCGCCCAGAGTAGACTATGTCTAGATGGGCGGCATAGAAATACAATAAATAAATAAAATAAATAAAGAAAGAAAATCTGTAATGCTCGGTGGTCTAACAGATCACTGATTACCAAATTCAGGAGAACACAAAGTATTTTTTTTAATTTGTCTTATTTATAGGCCACCTTTCTCCTGATAAGGGGACGCAACACAGCTTAAGTGTAGCATTACCAGGGGAGCAATTTTGCTAGTCCATTTTAGCAAACACAAACAAGAAACTTATGGAAGACACACCAACAAATCTTAAAGAATAGCCAGTTTATTATAACACAAACTTTCATGAACCTCACTCTTCTTTCACAGCTTCCAAGATGGAATATTCAGGAGGGGAAGATGCCCCAACCCTCGGTCATGAGTCATCTATTTCATATTTATGTAACTGAGTTAAAGTTATAAACATAGTTTGGGCAGCAGATAGATTTTAACCAGGGCCAGTGTCAGGCTTTCTCCCACCCTCGGTGAGACTAAATAATTGTGCACCCATCCCAACCAATTTTCAAAAACAGACATATTTTAGGAAAAACAAGAAAGTTTTTCCTACAAAGTTGAAATTGTGAAAATTGTATTTTAAAAAAACGGAGAGAACAAGCAATAGAACAGTCTTCAATTTTCTTTCTGAAATACAAATTTAGCACAAAAATCCTTTTGAATAATCCTATGAACTGTAATGCCTCTTAAATATTTCTATTTTTGGCACAGCAAAATCTCATTTGGCGTGCCTTTTCTTTTGCAAAGTTTGTCACTGATTCCTTCAGGTCAATGGCTGATGCTTCGACATGTTCAATTTATATAGTTGCCAAACCAGCTAGTCTACTTTGCAGCGTTGTTGAGCGTAAATATGTTTTTAAAAGTTTGAGCTTTGAGAAACTGTGTTCATTACTAGCCACTGACACTGGAAGTGTAAGACGGATCCTTAGAGCAACGGAAACATTAGGCATACTATCCAGGAATTTTTGTTGCACTATGAAGAGAAGTACTGCTTGTAGGGGCATAGACTTTGGAAGTCTTTGAGTGATTGCTATAAGTTCACAGCACAGATCTTTAGCATCAATATCTTTGTTTCCTTTGTGCATCAATTTTTCCAAATTCTTGCAGGCCTTAAGTACATCTTCAGTACATTTTTTGTTGATCTTGCATATATCATACAGGTAGCCAAACAAGGAATTACAGTGGTGCCTCGCACAACGAGGTTAATCCGTTCCGGATTAACCCTTGCTGTGTGAAAACATCGCCGTACGGATCAAAAAAAGCCATAGCAGCTTTACTCACCGTACAGCGATGTTTCTCCGATGGCCGGCAGCCATTTTCGTGCCCTCCCCTCGCTTAACAAGGGCGCGAAAACGCTGCGCGCGGCCATTTTGTGGCTTCCAGCGGCCATTTTGAAGCCACCTAACAGCTGATCGGCGGGTCGCAAAGCAAAGGTCGGTAAGCGAACCGCTTACCGAGCTTCGCTCTGCGATTTTCGCCCTATGCAGGCACCGTTTTGTGATCACATTTGCGATTGCAAAACCGGCCCCGTAGAACGAATTCATCGCTCTACGAGGTGCCCGTTGTGCGAGGCACCACTGTATACTGTTGTAGCTGTTGGAATCTCTCTTCAACAGATTGTATGGCCATGTCGAAGACAGCATAACAGAAACTTATTTTGAATTTCTGCTTTGGATCTTCTGGTGCCTCCTCTTGTGGTTCATACTGTGAGCCCATCACTGTTTAGTTCTGAAGTCTTGGGCCATCCAGAAACGAGCTTATGCCTGCTGTAAATGCTGTTCTTTAGTAGACGGGACAGCCTGCAGCTGGGACAAGGAGAGGTCTCTTTGCAAGGCTTGCTTGTGACTGAGTTATGGTTCTAATGAAATTGTCAATAGTAATCCTGTTACCAGGAAATTGAAAACCCTGCTTAATGAACTAGACACTAACAAACAAAATAACAATTCTTTTTAAAAATGCTCTTTTGAGAGCAGGGTAATTGGTTCAGATTCCTGGCAGATAATGGAGTAGAAAGGAACTATGCTACCTGTTAAGGAGTGTTCAGAAAATGGTGTGGGTGTGTGCGCGCACATGTGTGTTCCTTTATGTCCCCAGTGCTGTGTACTCAACAGAATATTCTTCTTGTTGTTTAGTCATTTAGTCATGTCCGACTCTTCGTGACCCCATGGACCAGAGCACGCCAGGCCCTCCTGTCTTCCACTGCCTCCCGGAGTTGGGTCAAATTCATGTTGGTCGCTTTGATTACACTGTCTATCCATGTTACCATGTTCTCTAGACTCACAAAGAGAGTATGGCTTAATAAGAAGTTGACGGCATACACCAAAATCCAGGTCTATAGAGCCTGTGTCCTGAGCACACTCCTATACTGCAGCGAGTCCTGGACCCTTTGTGCACGGCAGGAGAGGAAGCTGAACACCTTCCATATGCGTTGTCTCCGATGCATTTTTGGTATCACCTGGCAGGACAAAGTTCCAAATAGAGTAGTCCTAGAACGAGCTGGAATTTTCAGCATGTATACAATATTGAAACAGCGCCGTCTACGTTGGCTTGGGCACATTGTGAGAATGGCTGATGGTCGGATTCCAAAAGATCTCCTGTATGGAGAATTAGTGCAGGGAAGCCGCCCCCGAGGGAGACCACAGCTGCGATACAAGGACATCTGCAAGTGGGATCTGAAGGCCTTAGGAATGGACCTCAACAGATGGGAAACCTTGATGTCGGAGCGTTCAGCCTGGAGGCAGGCGGTGCATCATGGCTTCTCCCAATTTGAAAAGACAGTTGTACAGCAGACCGAGGCAAAGAGGCAGTCCCAAAACAAGCAAAACCAGGGAGCTGGACAGGGGACAGATTGGATTTGTCTCCAGTGTGGAAGGGATTGTCACTCTGGAATTGGCCTTCTCAGCCACACTAGACGCTGTTCCAAGACCTCCATACAGAGCACGATACCATAGTCTCTCGAGACTGAAGGATGCCTACATGTACTATCCATCTCGTCCTCTGTCCTCCCCTTCTCCTCTTGCCTTCACACTTTCCCAACATCAAGGTCTTTTCCAGGGAGTCTTCTCTTCTCATGAGATGGCCAAAGTATGGGAGCCTCAGCTTCAGGATCTGTCCTTCCAGTGAGCACTCAGGGTTGATTTCCTTCAGAATGGATAGGTTTGATCTCCTTGCACATGTTTTCTCAGCAAACCGCTGAGGCTATTTACAGGTACCGGCAAGACCTAGTACACAATAGGCCCTGCTAGCTTGCAATGTTGACTGTACTTTTTTTTTAAAGACTTTATCTCATTCTCTAGGTATTTTTCCCCATGGGGTGGAGTGGGTCAAGGTGTTGCTTGCAACTTCTGTCCTGGAAGATAGGCTCCCCATATCCCCAGCCCAAAAGGTCTTCCCCAACTGATAGTTCATTGGTTGAGTTACCTAAAACTCAGAAGTTGGGAGTTTGATTCCTGGCTGTGCCTCCTTGGAAAGGTCTGGACGATAACCCCCAAGAGTCCCTTCCGGCTCTACAGTTCTAAGATGATGGTGATTAGAGACAAGCATGAACTGCCAATTCGGCTTTTTGTGCTGCTTTATTTGTTGGCCAAACAGGTGTCCATCACATCAAAGCCCTGCCTCATCTGTTGGGCACCGACTCAGAGGCAGCCCCTGGAGGAGGAGGAGGAGGGACAAGGAAGCCAGGACACTCCCTCCAAATAGGGGCCTGCCAGAGGACGCGAGGCTTTGACGCGCTGAACACCCGTTCGTCTGATAAACGAACCAGCACAAACCATCAAACCAGTAGCTTGGGCCCATCTCTAATGATGATTACGAGCATGCCCTGTATCTCCTCCTCACTTGTATCTTTGCTAGAGTAACAGAAAGGACTGGGTTCATGGATCATGACAGCTGCTGAGCATGGATGGGGCTGATGGCTGGAGGGGATATCATCACCATTGAACCCAACCAAAGTCGGTAGGTCTGAGCTCAACGATCCATAGGGTCCCTTCCAGCTTTGAAGTCCTAAGATTATTATAAGCTCTGAGAAATTCCCTAGTACGTCAAGTGTTAATATCAGGCCCAAATTTTATTCATTAAGGGAGATCATTTTGCATGTACATGGTGGTATTCTGACTTATGGCAATGCTTTCCAGGGTTTTCAAAGTAGAGAATACTCAGAAGTGGTTTCTCATCCCCTTCTTCTGAGGATGCCCTGGGAATGTTTCACTTGCCCAAGGTCACATAGTTTGGCTGTGCTTGCAGAAGGCATAGTGAGGAATCAAATTCTTCTGGGGACGTCTTGGGACTGTGCAGCTTGCCCAAGGTCACCCAGGCTGGCTCTTCTCCCAGGAGACAAAGTAAGAAATTCAACTCCCAACCTCTGGTTCCGTGGCCAGATATCTAAACCACTGAGCTATCCAGCCAGTTTAATTAATAATTATGCACCATCAATTCAGTTCTGAGTCATAGCCATCTTTTCCCCAGTTTATCTAGGTATAAAGCGCTGTGATTTACCATCTGCTTCTTCTAGGGGCATCCTGGAACTGTGCAGCTTGCCCAAGGCTACACAAGCTGGCTTTTCTCCCAGGAGGCCTAATGGGGAACTAAGTGTCCAAGCTCTGGCTCAGCAGCTTAGATGCCTGAACTATCCAGCCAGCCAGCTTCCAAGAAAAAGAGAGGGGGGCAGGGAGGGAAGGAGAGAAAAGGTTTCCCTTAGAAAATATTCTCAGAGGCAGTAAGAAAAGTTGACAACGCAAGAAGGAAACTCTCTAGATATTAGAGGCAGGTTCTTCAGATCCTAGCGTGTGAGGTGGGCTCTGAAGTTGTTAAGTGGAAACCAAATGGCATGAGAAAATGAGAGTGGCCCAAGGGGAACTTTAAGAAGAATCCTTCCTACGAAGGGCAAAGCAATCAATTGAAACCCCATAAAGGAAGCAGCAGTGGTGATTGTCAAGCAAGAGTGGATGAGGCCGGCTTGCAGCTTGTACACCAGAGCCGAAGACGTAATGTAATGTAAAGTAACTCATCCGTCCCTAATTTAATAGGAAGCGACTTAAGATATTTTTTAACAGCCCTAGGAAAACATTGTGGGCTGAGAGATGTATGCATGTATGCATTTTTCTAAATATATATATATATATATTTAAGATTCAAGCACTGGACTCCTTGAAAGAGAAAGATGAGGGGGGAGAGGAGGGGAGGGGAGAGAGGGAGGGAGGGAGAACAAGAACCCACAACCATATTGTAAAATTAGCATTTAGATAGTGAGCAAGGGAGTAAAATTGGCATAAAATCTTGAAAAACTAACTGGGCTTGCCAAATTATAAATCACTCCCTAGTGTCTAATGGTTCAGACACAATAACAAGATATTTTTTTTCTCTCCAAGAAAGGCACCAAAATTATTTTCTCATCTTCTATTCTCCTCATCCTTTCCTTTCTCTCTCATTCTCTCCCTCCCTCCCTCCCTTTGAGGTATTTCTCTATATCTTGAGCAGCTGGAGATAATATTCAGGGGATCTATGAATTTATTGCTATTTGTTATAGAGTTAGTATTCCCAAGTAACAAATGCTTAAGCTCAGACGTGTGGCTCATCTTTGCCTCCCTCCCTAGATAACACGAGACCCTAGGTCTCACGGGAGCAACTGGGTGAGAGGGGGGAACGTTAGGTTATTTAAGGGACGTCCCCCCCCCTCCGCCCTCTTCTTTTTTTGGCACCTACCTGCCCGCCTATTATTCTAGTGTGTGTTTTTCTGGTCGCCTCTGGGGCCGGATAGGAATTTTTGACCCATATCCTGATTGGCTTTTGGATGTGGGGATTTTTGTTATTTACAGTGGTGCCCTGCATAGCGACGCTAATCCGTTCCAGGATTATGTCGCTATTCGGATTCGTCGCTATGCGGGGGGGAAATCCCATAGGAACGCATTAAACTCTGTTTAATGCGTTCCTATTGGGGAGAAACTCCCCGCTATGCCGGGAATCCTCCATCCGGCTGCCATTTTTGCCGACCGGTAAGCGAGGGCAGGGCGCGAAAACGCTGCAGGTGGCCATTTTGTTGACCCGGCAGCCATTTTGGAACCGCCGATCAGCTGTTCCCAAAAATCGCAATGCGAAGATTGGTAAGCGAAATGCTTACCGACCATCGCAATGCAATGTTTTGCCTATTAAAACATCGCAATGCGATCACATTAGTGATCACAAAAAATGTGTCGCTATGCGGATTTGTTGTTAAACGGTGCGCTCGTTAAGCGAGGCACCACTGTATTTATTTTTTGCATATCCCACACTGGAATAAGGCACTGGCATGTTGTGGAAATTCGGTCACACTGGCGGGTAGTGCAGATATAACAGTTTTTTCTAGTGAGTCCCATTGCAAACTAAGCTAAAGCCCATCTGACCTCCCAGCGCTGCGAATTGTGCGATTGCAGTGCTTGGGGAAACGATGCGCTGGGCCACAACCGGACCAAAAGTCAACAAGCAAAAGCTGGCTTGAGGACCGGGAGTGGTCAAATTGTGGCCAGCTGGGTTCTCACTGTCTTTAAGACTACGAAAATTTGGGGCCGGGGACTCGCCCATTTGTTGCTTAGAGGGTACTTCGAGACCTCTGCAATTTAACCAAAGGAGGGCAACATTGATTATGATTAATAAAGTGTGGCCCATGTTTGAACCCATAATTCTTGTCTCGCGTCTTTATTCCGAGGGCAATGCTTTTTGCTAGTAACTAAGATGTTTCTGCTCTTGATTCCTTAAGCAAATTTAAAAAAAATCCCTTTTAGGCCACGCAGCCAAAGAAGACTCTTAATAATTGATTATAATTGATTTTAACCTTGTCCTAAACTGGGCAAGCATGGCTCGGCTGGTTGTCTTCGTCCAGATGGGATATGAGGGGGGGGAAAGCCCCCAATATGTTTCTTTAAAAGCTCCAGACATGAGCAGAAGATGAAATATTTAGTCAGCCAAAGTCTTGACCTCCGCATTCTAGCCAGTTTTGAACCTGAATTGATTTCCAACAAGACGTCTGGGAGATGATTACAACGAAATGCACTAAAAGCCAGGCTAGCCTCTCTCTTAACATCCCGGCAGCTTAACCTGTTAATAACAGCAATTGTTTTAGATACAATACCAATTTCTGTTAACAGACCTGGGGAAAACGGGAGCACACCGCCAAGCACGAACAGCAGTAGAGCGCCTCATCAGAAACATAGGGATATGAGAGCATATGATAGGTCCTGTTTAAAAAAAACACGAAACAACACAGCTCCACTATTACTTTTTAGCAGATATGAGGCTTTTCTGGTGGAATGCAGCTACATTTTGAAACTCGGTAAGTAAGAAGCAATATTGGGTGGAATCCCAACATCTGAGTGATGCTGCTACCAAAGGTTGAAACTCAACACTGTCCAGTTGCCTGGTCTTGGGGTGGTGGCCCCGGAATTCAGGTTCCGAGGTTCCTTCTCCAAATTTTAGGTTTGGGGCCTGAGAGAATAGGATGCTGCTGTCTAGACAACCCTAGGTTTGGGGGTTTCTTTCTCATAGCTCAGAAATGAGCCATTTACACATGCTTAGAAGCCTTCTTGTTGTTTTCAGTAAGTGGCATGTTCTACAGTTGAGGCAGACCTTCACAAAGTGAATACTTTTGGGACTCCTTGCCTCGTGCGTGCCATGAGCATCCAGGATCCATGACTCTGATGTGACATTTATTTCCCAGTTCGAATACTGGGACTAGGCCTGGCGGAAAAATCAGATATTCCTGTGCTGCACCTTAAAACAGACTTTGTTTTGAAAGCATCAGAAATGTACTTCCTAGAAAGTTCCAAATTTTCTTTCGGCCCACCTCTTCTTAGAAGAAAAGGTTCCTTTTTCTTTCAGCTCCGTGCTTGATTCCCAGTTTGTTGTAGTCTCCAGCCTACAAACTTCTCCCAGGAGTGTCTAGGAGATTGGGCTCCTTAGCAGCCTGGCTTTGTTGGCCTATGAATCAGGGATGGGGTGTTGATTCACAGGATTCATTGTCAGGTCAGGCTTAAGTTGTGCCGGTGCCTTGATTCAGACTTGACTCGTGTGTCCCCGTCCCCCCCATGACTCAGACTCAACTTGCAACTTGAAGCTCATCCACCCCTACCTTTTTTCTGCAGGAAAAAAAATATCTTGTTTTTAAATAGAGATTTGAACGTGAGACTTGGTACCAAAGACCTGGCACTTGGACCCAGAAGCTCACCAACATCCCTGCTATGAATCTATCATTGTGTCTCCTCTCTGTCTGTCTTTGAAGGGATTTGTGCCCCTGTTCGATTCATTTGTTGTCCTTGATTCGCAACTTGCAACTTGATTCGCAACTGCAACTCTGCCAATTGTAGAAGCAGCCGAACAGCTGAGTGGGGAGACTCGTTATTCTGCCTCCTTGCAACGTGGTCAGCAGGTATACTACGATGGGGCTACTTCCGTGATTGGCACGCCATGAATGACAACAGCCACAAGCG